>NW_026593286.1:45721963-45730638 GCF_907164565.1 Psammomys obesus | reverse complement strand
TTTTTTTTTTTTTTTTTTTTTTTTTTTTTTTTTTTTTTTTTTTTTTACTGACTGAATAATGTGTATGGAGAAATACAGATACTGGGAACTTTTCATGTGTTTTGTAGGTGTGTTCGGTGGTTAATGCTGATTATCAGTATCTGGGATCAACTAGGAGATCACCCTAGAGGCATATCTGTGAGGGAGTATTTTGATTTGGTTAGACAAAGTGGAAACATCCACCCAAGAGCAGGGTGGCACCATTCCCTGGGTTCAGGTCATAAGAACAAGTGAATTGATTAGCCATTTCCAATCACTTATTGATTGTGGACACAAAGTGGCCAGCTGCCTCAAGATCCTGCCATGTTGATTTCCTTTCTATGGTGAACTACAAATTCATACACTGTCTGGATATTTTACTAACTGAGAAAATAAGGTATGGAGAAATAGAAACCTTGCTATGATTAAAATGACCTTGTTCTTAGGACATGGTACAAGTCTGTGGGAAGAATGTGGATGAGTTTGGAAAGTTGATGTGTATGGACTCTTCTGATGGAAGTGTGAAAACCAAAACAGCAGGACAAATTTGGATAGCAGAAGCCTGGCTCTTGAGGCTTCAGAGAAGAGCAAGAGAATCAGCAGGAACTGCATTAAGTCATTTGTGTGACATTTTGGCCAAAAGTCTGGTTTCATTCTGCCTGTGTCCTCAGAGCTTAAATGAAGTTTAATTTAATTGTAATGAATTAGACAGGACAGCAAATGAGTTAGTGATTAGAAAGCAGCTATAATTCTGAAAGCGATCAGCACCACTAAAAAGAAACTGCTTGTGCTGCACTGGGACACCTGGAAATGTATCCAGAGGGCTGCAAACTCTACCCACTGGAGGTTCTATCATGTGAAGATCCAAAGGCATGTGAAGAGCCTAAGCTGAAGGAGTTCCCTGATTCTCCATGTCGATTGCCTGGGAAATGTTTCCCCTGGATCAGCTCACAGCAGCTAAAAGCTGTGTTCTAAGAAACAAGACTACATTGTAAGCTTTTATCAACATGACATGGTTAGCAAGATGAATGGGATTCTAGAGTTCTTCTCTACAGTTTCAGAGAATAGTAGAAGCAGGGAATATATGCAGGTCAGAGTTCCTGGAGGGAAGTCCTAGGAGGGCGTTATGTGAAGCTGAGAAGGTGATGCTTATGTGGCAATGGAGACTGCAAGATATTGCAGATGCCAGGACTGTGAGTCTTCTCCTGAAAAAAGCCGTGGGTATGGCATGGTGCCAACCTCAGAGAGAGGCTTTATCTGTTACAGAGTGTAGAGATGAGGGGTAAGACTACCTAAGCCCTGTGGAACTCAGATAATTTCATTACAAGTACCAGATGCCAGACAGGCAATTATAGAGTTTGTTGTTTTCCCTGTTTTTTTTCTTTTTTTTCTTTTGTCTGGATCATTACTTGCTATGACCCAATTGTCCTCTTTCAGAATTTGAATGTTTGGTCTGTGCCATTGTGTGTTTGAATAATTCTAACATTGTAACTGGTCTTTTGATTAATCAGGCACATTATGGCTAAAATTGTCTTGGATTTTGGATTAGACTTGGACTTTAAAATTTTAAAAAGTATTGAAAATCATTAAAGACTTTTGAGGTTGGACCGAATGTATTTTCCATTTGTAAAATTGCCGTGAAGTTATGGAGACATGAGGTAGAAGATTATGGCTTACAAATTGGTGGGGTTTTGTGTCAAATTGACAAGTGGTAGAGTTTTGTTGGTACTGATTTTCAACTAGATAAATTTGGAATCACCTAGGAGACAAACTTCCAAGCATATCAGTAAGGAATTATTTAGATTAGGTGGCCCACTGGAATCCATGTGAGGGGTTATAACAATTAGATTAATTTAGGAACAATGACTGTCACAGAGGAGTGTAGCATAATTCCCTAAGCTTGTACCTGTTCTCTAATAATAGAAGCATTAGTCACTCCCTGCTTCCTGCCTGCAGATGCTGCCTAACCAGCCTCTTCAAGCTCTTTGTCTCCAGGATTGTCTCAGTTCGGTCAAACTGTGGCTCAGCACAATCTTTTTCTTCTTTAAACTAACTTTGTCATATCTTATCATAGCAACAGAAAAGTAACTGAGGCAGTTTGCATGACTTCTACTCCATAGAACTGAGGCAAAAGGAATTGTGTCATTTTGGTGGTCAGTTTCCCTACTCTGAAGTCTCATATATCCAGATGGCAAGAAAAAAATTTTATAAATTTTAGAGGAGAATTCTCTCTTTTGGTGAAGCAGTAAAAAAGCCTCAGTGGTCTCCTCAATTCCAAATGCTTAGGGAAGAATCTTGAGTGTTGACATTATTCTATTTGTTATACTCTGTAGTCAAATGCTGTGATATAAGCATTGGAAATCCTTCCAGGGAAATGGAGATATGTCATATACAGCTGGATTCAATTATTTATACCAAAACTGTTCTCTAAGGGTTATTTTTCTGTGCAATAGGGAGAAATCTGTTCTTGGGGAAGTGCTTCCTGCTGTTTGATAGTGAAGTGCTGGAGAACTGGGCAGACTCACAGCTAACTTATCCAGAACTCCAGGGAAAGATGATCTGCTCAAAGACACGCTCTGATCTTTCCTCAGCAAGTGCGATTGTTGCCCTCTAGCAGTAGGTACCGCACAATGGTGTACTCAGAATCTTAGGAGAGACTGGAGATAATCATTCCCACCTCCCCCATCTTTTAAAAAACGTTTCTTTCTTTCTTTCTTTCTTTCTTTCTTTCTTTCTTTCTTTCTTTCTTTCTTTCAGTACAGATACTACTGTTGGCAAAGACTTTGTGAGCATTCAAGTTGTGAAAATTAAAAGTAAAATTAAGATCCAAATATGTTGATCTTTTCATTGTTATATTTCCCATTTTGAAAACATTTTAAAAATAAAGTTTGCTTAAAGGATTCTAAACAAACCAATAAAAATTAATATGAAGGAGTTAATGACAATACCAAAACATTCATTATCGTTAAAAATAGTAAGTCAGGTTTACATGTACTATTTAAAATATCACTACTTTTGCAAAGTTAAATTTACATGTGACATTTAGAAATGATTTTGTTTTTAGAGGCTAATAGTCTATCTATACAGGTATTAAACTGACATTTGTATAGTGTGTAAAATGCCAGGAGGGTGGTGTCTGGATCTGTTTGCACACTTACTGAATAATCATAGGCATGGATCAGGGATAGGAGAAGTGCTGCTGAGTAATCTCTATTAGGTTTACAAAGTGAGCAGTCTGTGTATTGAAGCCATGGTGTCATTATCAATTGTCCTGTTCCAACTTAATATGGACACTTTATCTTTTTCAGTCATCCTTACTCTTCTGGTTTTCCTTTCAGTCATGTGCATACCCCAAGCAGGCTCACTGCCATATTTTGGAAGGTCTTTAAGAATGCTGATGGAATCAACAATAGAATTAACAAGACACACAAGTATAGTGCTTGGTGTCAGCACGCTGCTTCACCCATTAAAGATATTGGCTACTGATGTAAAACAGTGAGGGCTTCCTGGGGTTCAGGACTTTACTTTCAATGGTAGGTTATTTGTCCAAGGCAGTGTTGTTGAAATCATTGTATTTTTTTATTCAGTATGTCCACATCAAATTCATTCAGTGCAAAGCTAAGTGTTCTCTTTGTCAACTTATTTTCCAGAACTGCCAATTGTTGTAGCTTAGAACCCATAGTTCATACAGATGAGTGTTTTGCAAAAACTTTCCATTTGGCTTGCCTTTAGCCTTCTACTTGCTGGTGGTAAAAGCACCCACAAGGACATCCTGCTTTGTTTTGCTTAATAAGAGATCACCCACACCTTATTTTTGTATATCAGGTGTATTGTCCTCCCTTGAATCAGTTTCCTTTCATCTCTCACCTTTAGTCAGGTCACAGAAAAGGACAAGATCATCTAGTGGGCCTCAAAATATGGTTATTATCCAAATGGGAACATTTATAATATTTAACTAGGAAAAAATGAGGTAAACAAAATGTAAGCACAGAACATTGCTTCAATTTTATATGGTGAGATGGGAATAATAAAACTTTTAAGATCATAAAATGAGCATAACAGGCATGTGCACCTGAGGGCATGGGCTTTCAGACTGTTGAGCTCACACCTACTGACCTTGTTTCTCCTGGGCTATATTGTGCTACCAAGATAATGGAACATTAAAATCTGCAGAGGGCGAAGCACGGTCCTGAACCTCAGTCTCTTTCTAAATAACTGGGGAGACAATGTTCTGCAAGACAGTGACGCCAGCTTATAAGGAAGAGGCTGCTTCATTCTGCTCTTGAAGACTCATGGACTAAGCGAGAGAATATTCCTTCACCACTTTCTTTTCTAATTGGGACTTCCTTCCTTCCTTTCTTGACTGACTGACATCTGCTGTGAGACTAGTTTTATAAATCATTCAGCTCACGCCGTCCGTTTGTCTGCCTGGACATCTGCAGCAGGTTCTCTTCCCTTATTGATGCCCTGTTCCATGAGCTACTTGGTTATTCAACACAATACATTATTTCTCTTGGCTGTCTGAAAGGTTATCTCTCAAATACCAAGTCATAAGAGGTGTTTGATGATATGGACCAAACTGATCAATGACAAAATCGAAGGATGTTACTGTTTGATATGATTATCTGGATTGACAATTGTTTTGTCGGGGGATTCCTCCTTCCCCTTTAATAGTGAGGACACCTTTCTCATAATTTTCCATATGAGATGGACTGTCAATGCAAATCAATGTAAATTATAAAAACCAATGTGTCTTTAAACTCTGAAATTCTGAAAATTCACATTTCAATTCTATCACAAGTCTGGGTTTAGATTCTATCTATAACACGATTAAACAGATCATTGCAAAGCTGGTCATTGATTCCAATGACCAAATTTCAGCATGCTGTCCCTCCAGGCCCTAAGGCATATTAGTTGATGATTTATTTTTGAGACTAATAGTTACAACAATATCTTCAAACTGTTTCATAAAAGGTTTTGCAAATATGTGATGAGAGCTAGCTTATCTTTTTACAGTTTTCTTCTTGTGCTGGTTAAGTTCTGTTCAGTTATAATTTGCAGTGTCACTGGGCTCTTCAAAATCCTAGACTCTTATTGACCATTATCTACATAGGTTTATTTGATTTAAAATCCTGGGACATAAACTTCTTTTGTATAACTATTTCACTTTCAGAATGTATTATAAAAAATAAATTACTTTGGTTATTGTTATTGTAGAGATTTAAACAGAATTCTAGTTGAAAGAGATATTTAAATTACATCTCTTCACTTAGCCTTAAATCTCCCTACCAACTTTAGAAATTACATAAATCTGATCACAATGATTTATATCCAATCACCTAATTCTACCTGGAATATTAAATATTAATACATGTTACAAACGGAGAATGTCAGTCTATTTCCTTCCATAGTCTCTCTAACTTAAGTTTTCAAAACTTTTTTTTTTGAATTTTATTTTTTTCTTATCAGTTACATTTTATTAACTCTGTATTCCAGCCATGTCCTGATCCCTCATTCCCTCCTAGTCCCTCCCTCCCTCCCTCATCTCCACCGTGCCCCTTGCCAAGTCCACTGATAGGGGGACCTCCTCCCTATTCATCTGATCCTGTTTTATCAGGTATCTTCAGGACTGGCTGCAAAGCTCTCCTCTGTGGCCTAACAGGACTGCTCCTCCATTGGGGGGTGGGGAGGCCAAAGAGCCAGTCATTGAGTTCCTGTTAGAAATAGACCTTGTTCCCCTCACTATGGGAAACCAATTGGTTACTGAGCTACCATAGGCTACATCTGAGCAGAGGTTCTAGGTTATATCCATACATGGTCCTTGGTTGCATGTCAGTCTCAGAAAAGGCCCTGTGCCCAGATATATTTGGTCCTTGTGGAGCTCCTATCCTTTCCTCCTTTCCTTATCAGACTAACTCCCCTTCTTTCTTATGATTCCCTGTACTCTGCCAAAGGTTTGGTCATGAGTCTTTGCTTTGAAAACACTGCTAGTTAGAGTTTTTCAAATGCGCTCAGTAGACTCCTGTCATATGTTCAATGTGCATCCCATCTGTCTTTCTAAACGAGGATTGATCATCTCATCCCATGTCCGCTCTCTTGATTATCTTTTTTAGGTGTACAGATTTCATTAAGTTTTCAAAACTTAAGTAACTACACTACCCATTTTTATAAATATTAAAGAAATAGTAATTAATGTTGGCTTACGTTTTTATAACCATCAACTCCACAAACATATTGATACGGTTACCAGTTACATTCATATAAAATTAAAACAAGTTTGAAAAGGTAAGAGTAATTAAAAGATGAATTTACTTAATGTCTCATTTACTATGAAGTGTGCTGTGATATCTAACACCAGAAATGTTACCCATGCTCATAGTTATAGCTTCAGCGGTTATTTGGGTATCAGAATTGGGCATAGATAATCCAGTTACAGCTGTCATTACTAGAAATGCTTCTGATATTGTGTTAGTATGTGCCAACAGTTTTTTATGGCTCTTATAAGTGCTTTTAATTAGATTAAAGAGCTTATCTTATAGTTATTGTTAAAGAGGATATCTTATAGTTATTATTAAGCATATCTTATAGTTATTTTATGTACATGGATGGTTGATATTCATAGCTGGATATCAATATGAAATTCTGCTTTCTTAAAGACCATGTCCTTTTATTTCATTAAATTTTTATTTTTTATATAAATTACAGTTTATTCACTTTGTATCCCAGCTGTGCCTCCCTCCCTCATCCCCTTCCAATCCTGCCCTTTCTCCTTCTTCTCCCATGTCCTTCACCAAGTCCACTGATAGGGGAGGTGCTCCTCCCCTTCCATCTGACCCTAGTTTATCAGGTCTGATCAGGACTTGCTGCATTGTCCTCCTCTGTGGCCTGGTCAGGCTGCACCCTCCTGAGGGGGAGGTGATTAAAGAGCCAGCCACTGAGTTCATGTCAGAGACAGTCCCTGTTCTCCTTAGTAGGGAATCCACTTTGATACTGAGCTGCCCTGGGCTACATCTGAGCAGGGGTTCTAGGTAGGCAAATGGTGGGATCTAGAAACAATCGTACTGACTGAGCTATCCCAGAAGCAGAAAGACACACATGGTATATACTCACTTATAAGTGGATACTAGACATATGATATAGGATAAACATACTAAAATCTGTACACCTAAAGAAGCTAAGCAAGAAAAAGGACCCTGGATAAAATGATCAATCCTCACTCACAACGACAAACAGGATGGACATTGGAAGAAGAAGAAAACAAGAAACAGGACAGGAGCCTACCACAGAGGGCCTCTGAAAGACTACCTAGCAGTGTAACAAAGCAGATGCTGAGACTCTTAACCTAACTTTGGGCAGAGTGCAGGGAATCTTATGAAAGAAGGAGGAGATAGTGGAACCTGGAGAGGACAGGAGCTCCACAAGGAGAGCAACAGAACCAAAAAAATCTGGGCCCAGGGGTCTTTTCTGACACTGATACTCAAACAAAAGACCATTCATGGATATGACCATATCTTTTATGCTGAGCACTACTGTTCTGAGGAGATCTCTGAGCAGTAAATTACGTCAGATTAGGTGTTTGTTAATTTGGGGTATTTCAAAGATTACACAGTTCTTCAGGAAAATAATTTCTTTCCCTATTCTTTAGGAAAAAATGTGGCATTTAATTACATTTTATAAACACAACCACAGTTTGGTGAGTTAGGCATATATCACAGGTCCTGTAGTTTTCAGTACATATGTAGATAAAAGTAGCCAGAAGTTTACTAGGTTCAAGATGTACCTGAGTGAAGTAGAGCCTCCTGTTTATGAAGGAAGTTGCAAAGCTGCTGACTCACTACTTGAGGTTATAGCTTCCTAAGACACTTTGGGATTAGAAAGGCAGGAAGAAAAGGTGCCTCAAGATGAAAAACTAACTTAAATTGTATAGTGGCTTAGTGGCTAGATCTGTGGCTATTACCAGTACTACCTGGAATGGGAATCCTCAATGACATTATAAAACTTGAATAAGGAATGAAGACCCCCCCCATACATCTTGCAAAATTACAGATCAAGAGTAATGTTTAATTTCTGTTTTGTTGACCTGTCCTTTGTTGAGAGTGGGGTGTTGAAGTCTCCCACTATTAATGTGTGGGGATGTATATGTGGTTTAAATTTTATCAATGTTTCTTTTACAAATGTGGGTGCTCTTGTATTTAGGGCATAGATGTTCAGGATTGTGATGTCTTCCTGGTGGAATTTTCCCTTGATGAGTATGAAGTGTCCTTCCTCATCTTTTTATTAATTTTGGTTGAAAGTCTATTTTATCAGATATTAGAATGGCTACTCCTGCTTGTTTCTTGGGTCCATTTGCTTGGAAAGTCTTAAAAGTCTTTAAAAGTCTTCCAAACTTTTACCCTCAGGTAATGTCTATCTTTGTGCCTTAGGTGTGTTTCTTGTATGCAACAGATTGCTGGGTTTTGTTTACGTATCCATTCTGTTAATCTGTGTCTTTTTACTGGAGAGTTGAGTCTATTGATGTTGAGAGAGATTAATGACCAGTGGCTATTAGATCCTTTGATTTTGATGTTGGCTGTGTTCATAAGGTTGTGTGCTTGGTTGCTTTTTGTTTTACTGTAGTAAGGTTAATTATTTCCTGTGTTTTCTTGACAGAAGCTAAT
>NW_026593286.1:45662147-45721953 GCF_907164565.1 Psammomys obesus | reverse complement strand
GCTGCATCTTCCCGTATTTCTTCACGGATGGCCCTAATTTGCTTGTCTTTATCTTCCTCCATTTCTTTACGGATAGCCATGATCTGTTTGGTTTTATCTTCCTCTAATTCTTTACGTATTTTATTTGTCTCCTCTATTATCCTCTTCATCAACATAGATGTAAGGTCCTCTTCTTGATTTTCTATTATGCTGCATTGTTCAGGGCTGTTCGCCCCTGGATGGCTGGGTTCTGGAGATGCCATATTGCTCTGTCTTTTGTTGGTTGAGCCTTTACGCTGACCTCTACCCATTGGGCTGATTTAGGTGTTGGCTGTTAGTTTCTGTGCTTCCTGGAGTCCTGAGGTAGGGAGTATCCCCTTGGCCGGATGATGATTTTTCCTGAAGGAGTCCTTCTCTGATTTTTGGTTATGGTCACTGTATGGCCAGTGTTTCTCCGGAGATGCCACTGCTCACCTCAGGTTTATAGCCCTGAGTAGTAGCTGTGGTCTATGTTAGGCAGGGGGGGATCTCCTCTTACCCATAAAATTTCTCAAGACAGCTGCCCCACTGCTGGGTTTCTTGTTATAAATTTAGTGTGCTGCTGCTCACTAAATTTCCATGTACAGTCCTCTTGAAGAAACTGCTGATTCCCTAGCTATGGGGTTTTCTCCCAACAGGGAAACTCAGTCTGTTATCCCGGGGCGCACAGTTCTGTCTGAGAAAGTGGGAGGTGCACTCAGCAAGTCTCTGGGCCAAAGGCTGATTGCTCTGCTCTGGACCTGGAGAATGTGCACCTAGGTTGATTTGGCACCTGGGGGCACTGTTCTGGTCTGGAGGCTGGGTGCCTCACTCTGGACCAGAAGCTGTGTGTCTCTGTCTGGGATGGCAGCTACAGGCACTGCTCTGGTCCAGACGCTGTGGGTGCAGCCCCCCTGAAGGATCAGGGATTCCTACAGTTTTGGCAGTCCAGCCAGGGACAACTGGCCGATACCTGGCACAGTATCTGAGGGCTGCTGTAATGGCTCTTCGACTCCTGCAGGTCCGAGGATGCAGCTGTGTGTCCCAGTGCCCCAGGGGAACGCAACAATGGCGGCAGAGCACAGCGCTTCTGCCTGCACTAGAGTCTGCGTGAGTCCAGGAAGTGTTTTGGTGCTGGGTGTCCTAAGCGTTAGAGCTGCTGACCCCCTCCGCTGGGGGTTTCCTCTTGCCAGAGACACGCAGTCTGGTGCCCTGTTGCCCTGGTGCCCACAGTTCTATCTGAGGTGGCGAATCACGCGCGCAGGCAGGGCTCTGTGCAGGCAGGCGCCTTTGTTCCTCCCGGCTCTGGGTCCGGGCTGGCTCCTGGGGCACCCGCGGAACCCGAGTCTTTTCCAGGGGATGTCTGGGTAACCTGGGGTCGGTCCCAATTGTTTCCTGCTCCGTGGGGTTATCTCTCGACTGGGAGATCCAGTCTATGGTGTTGTGGGCCCACAGTTCAGTCTGGGACCGTGACCAGATCGCGCTGGCGGGTAGCTCTGGGCTGGCGACCAAGCGCCTGGCGGAACGGGGATCTCTTCCGCGGTTTTGCCGGGTGAGTTAAAGCTGATCGAATCCCCCACCGTGGGGTATCCTCTCACCTGAGAAACACAACCACTTGTGTTTTATGGCCGCGAGTTCTGATTGCTGGTCACTGTGCCAATCCTGCTGTGCTGCTCCTCAGAATGAGAGTCCTCCCGGCGCTGCCATCTTGCCCCGCCTCCCCACTTTACTTTTGTCTTGGTGTTTTCCTTGGTACTTGAGGACAGTGAAATTTGCCATTTTCTGAGGTATAGATTGCAGAGGAGACATAAGTTGGTGTCTCTCAATTCTTTGCTCAGTTTTAACCTAATGCCCTGGGACTTCATTCCTCAAGTTATGAATAGAACTTAAAAAAAATACTGAACCATTTAATTCCTACCTCAGTGTATCAGTTAAGCTTTAAATATTTCAAAGATTTTGGAGGATGTTTTTATGCACTGCATATTTAGATGCTGATTTCTGTGTGCCGAGAGCTGGTTGCTGCAAAATGTGGGAACTGTCATGATCATTTAAGAATGTCCTGTTTCCACAGGCTATATCTGAGCAGAGGTTCTAGGTTATATCCATACATGGTCCTTGGTTGAATGAAAGTCTCTGAGAAGACCCTGTGCCCAGATATATTTGGTCCTTGTGGAGCTCCTATCCTTTCCCCATCATACTAATTCCCCTTCTTTCATATGATTCCCTGTACTCTGCCGAAGGTTTGGTCATAAGTCTTTGTATCTGCTTTGAAAACACTGTGCGCTCAGTAGACTCCTGTCATACGTTCAATGCACATCCCATCTGTCTTTCTAAATGAGGATTGATCATCTTACCTCATGTCCACTCTTTTGATAATCTTTTTTAGGTGTATAGATTTCATTAGTAACCAATTGGTTTCCCATAGTGAGGGGAACAAGGACTATTTCTAACAGGAACTCAATGACTGACTCTTTGACCTCCCCTCCCCCCAAGGGAGGAGCAGTCCTGTTAGGCCACAGAGGAGGGCTTTGCAGCCAGTCCTGAAGATACCTGATAAAACAGGATTGGATGAATGGGGAGGAGGTCCCCCTATTAGTGGACTTGGAAAGGGGCACTGTGGAGATGAGGGAGGGAGGGTGAGATTGGGAGGGAATGAGGGAGCGGGACACGGCTGGGATACAGAGTTAAAAAATGTAACTGATAAGAAAAAGATAAAAAAAATAAAAATAATAATAATAAAAAATAATATCCTCTTTCAATGTTGTATAGCCATTCTCCCTAATTACCTCTATTTGGTTTTAAAAGAAAGCTAAAAATCCAATGACTGGGCAGAGAGAGGAGTAGGTGGGGACTTCCATTCCCAGTCTGGGTAGGAGAGGGGGGAGGGTCTCAGGGTGAGAGAAGAAAAGCCATCATGAGGAGTTCACTGTAGGAAAAGAGTTGCAGCAGAAGACCAAGGCAAAACTGAGATGGCAAGTAAAAGAGCATGTGCCTGGGAGGTAGCCAGACTAGCCTAACTGGGTTAGAGTAGATGACTATCCGCCCAGTTATAGGGCTTAAAAAGTCTAATAGGTCCCTGTGTTATTTATTTTGGAGTTAGAGGATAGAGGTCCAGGAAGGGCCCTTATTAATTCATTTTTTTCTACACACACAAAAAAAAGTTTTAGTTACAAGAAATTTGAAAACTCCCATATTTCTTTTAAGGTTGTAGGGTTGTAGAGCTTGTTTTCTTTTTTTTTTTTTTTTTTTTTTCTGTGATGACAAGTTGGTTTTATTTCTCCATAGAATGAGTTACGATGCCATAGAGTTTAGTGCCGGTATCTTCTTACCATGCTTCAAATTTAGACCTTTGCTATTCATGTGATCTTGTACTCCATTTCTTCCTCATCAAAATCTAAAAATCCTAGTATTAATATATCTTTATAGGTTTGTTGTGATGATTAAATGAGCTACCATCATTAGCACTGCTTTAATTTTAATAGTCAACATTCAAATACTGACGCCTTGAGGCCTTGTCTGCTGTCTGTTCATGTGTATATGCAAACACATATACAGAAACAAGGCTGGATTGACTTTTGTGATGATGTATTACCTAAGCATGAAGAAGAGCAATTTTTTGTTCTTCTAGGCGTAATCTCTGATACTGCACTACAATTCATCACACTTTCTTTGTTATCTCAGTAGCTACCAGCCCTGGCAGAAGTGACTTATGTTAAGAAATGTGTGTTTGACCTCACAGAGTTCTCAGTCCATAATGCCTTGGAAAAAGAGAAGAATAGAGAAATTGGTATCATCACAGGTTAGCAGCCCTATCAGTCACTCTTGGCTTTCTCTCTTCATGAATTTGACTACTGTAGGCCTTCGCTCAAGCATATTTGAATTTTTGTTAGTGGCTTATTTCACTTACAATAATATTTTTCTTTTTTTTATTTTTATTTTTAGTTACATTTTGTTAACTCTGTGTCCCAGCTGTATCCCACTCCCTCATTCCCTCCCCAACCCCACACTCCCTCCCTGGTCTCCTCCCTGCCCCTTTCCAAGTCCCCTGATAGGGGAGGACCTCCTCCCCTTTCATCTGACCCTGTTTTATCAGGTATCTTCAGGGCTGGCTGCAAAGTCCTCCTCTGTGGCCTAACAGACTGCTCCTCCCCTGGGGGGGGGGTGTCAAACAGCCTGCCCTTGAGATCCTGTTAGAAATAGTCCGTGTTCCCCTTACTTTGGAAAACTACTTGGTTACTGAGCTACCACAGGCCACATCTGAGCAGAAGATCTAGGTTATATCCATAGATGGTCCTTGGTTGAGTGTCAGTCTCAGAAAAGACCCTGTGCCCAGATATACTTGGTCCTTGTAGAGCTCCTATCCTTTCCATATCATACTAACTTCCCTTCTTTCATATGATTCCCTGCACTCTGCCGAGGGTTTGGTTATGAGTCTTAGTGTCTGCTTTGAAACACTGCTAGGTAGAGTCTTTCAGATGCCTTTTGTGGTAGACTCCTGTCATAAGTTCAATGCACATCCCATTTGTCTTTCTAAATGAGGATTAATCACCTTCGCCTGTGTCCACTTTCTTGATTATCTTCTTTAGGTGTGTAGATTTCATTATGTTTATCATGTCTTGTAGGTCTATATAAGCGAGTATATACCAAGTTTGTCTTTCTCCTTCTGGGATACTTCACTCAGAATGATCTTTTCTAGATCCCACCACTTGCCTGCAAATTTCATGATTTCCTCCTTTTTGATTGCTGAGTAGTATTCCATTGTGTAAAAATACCACAATTTCTGTATCCATTCCTCCGTTGATGGACATCTGGGTTGTTTCCAAGTTCTGGCTATTACAAATAAAGCTGCTACGAACATGGTTGAACAAATGTCCTTGTTGTGTACTTGAGCAAATTTTGGGTATATACCTAGCAGTGTTATAGCTGGGTCTTGAGGTAGCACTACTCCTAGTTGTCTGAGAAAGCGCCAGATTGACTTCCAGAGTGGTTGAACCAGTTTACATTCCCACCAGCAATGGAGGAGGGTTCCCTTTTCTCCACAACCTCTCCAGCATGTGCTATCACTTGAGTTTTTCATCTTGGCCATTCTGATTGGTGTAAGGTGAAATCTCAGGGTCGTTTTGATTTGCATTTCCCTAATGGCTAATGAGGTTGAGCATTTCTTTAAGTGTTTCTCTGCCATTCAATGTTCCTCTTTCGAGGATTCTCTGTTTAGCTCTGTTCCCCATTTTTTAAGTGGATTACTTGGTTTGTTGCTTTTCTGCTTCTTTAGTTCTTTGTATATACTTGATATTAGCCCTCTGTCAGATAAAGGGTTGGTGAAGATTCTTTCCCAATCTGTAGGCTGTCTATTTGTTTTGATGACAGTGTCTTTTGCTTTACAGAAGCTTTTCAGTTTCATGAGGTCCCATTTATTGATTGTTGCTCTTAGAGCCTGTGCTGTTGGTGTTCTGTTCAGGAAGTTGTCTCCTGTGCCAATGAGTTCTAGGCTGTTTCCCACTTTTTTTTCCAACTGATTTAGAGTATCTGGTTTTATGTTGAGGTCCTTGATCCATTTGGACTTTAGTTTTGTGCAGGGTGATAAATATGGATCTATTTTCATTTTTCTGCATGTAGACATCCAGTTGGTCCAGCACCATTTGTTGAAGATGCTGTCTTTTTTCCATTGAATGGATTTGGCTTCTTTGTCAAATATTGAGTATTCATAGGTGTGTGGGTTTATTTCTGGGTCTTCTATGCGGTTCCATTGATCCTCCTTTCTGTTTCTATGCCAATACCATGCAGTTTTTATTACTGTTGCCCTGTAGTACAGCTTGAGATCTGGAATGGAGATACCTCCAGATGATCTGTTGTTGTACAGGATCGTTTTGGAGATTCTGGGTTTTTTGTTTCTCCATATGAAGCTGAGAATCTTTTTTTCAAGGTCTGTAAAGAATTGTGTTGGTATTTTGATGGGAATTGCATTGAATCTGTAGATTGCTTTTGGCAGTATGGCCATTTTCACAATGTTAATCCTACCAATCCATGAGCACGGGAGATCTTTCCATCTTCTGAGATTTTCTTCAATTTCTTTCTTCAAAGACTTGAAGTTTTTCTCAAACAGGTCTTTCACTTGCTTGGTTAGAGTCACACCAAGGTACTTTATGTTATTAGTGGCTATTGTGAAGGGTGTTGTTTCCCTAATTTCTTTCTCAGCCTTTTTGTCTTTGGTATACAAGAGGGCTTCTGATTTTTTTGAGTTGATTTTGCATCCTGCCACTTTGCTGAAGGTGTTTATCAGCTGAAGAAGTTCTCTGGTTGAATCTTTGGGTTCGCTCATGTATACTATCATATCATCTGCAAATAGTGACACTTTGACCTCTTCCTTTCCGATTTGTATCCCCTTGATCTCCTTTAGTTGTCTTATTGCTCTGGCTAGGACTTCAAGTACAATGTTAAAGAGATATGGAGAGAGTGGGCAGCCTTGTCTTGTCCCTGATTTCAGTGGGATTGATTTAAGTTTCTCTCCATTGAGTTTGATGTTGGCTATAGGCTTGCTGTATATTGCCTTTACTATCTTTAGGTATGTGCCTTGTATCCCTGATCTCTCCAAGACTTTAAACATAAATGGGTGTTGGACTTTGTCAAATGCTTTTTCAGCATCTAAGGAGATGATCATATGGTTTTTCTCCTTCATTTCGTTTATGTGGTGGATTACATTGATGGATTTCCGTATGTTGAACCACCCTTGCAAGCCTGGGATGAAGCCTACTTGGTCGTGGTGGATGATATCTTTGATGTGTTCTTGGATTCGGTTTGCAAGTATTTTATTGAGTATTTTTGCATCAATGTTCATAAGAGAGATAGGTCTGAAGTTCTCTTTTTTTGTTGGATCTTCGTGTGGTTTAGGTATCAAAGTGACTATGGCTTCATAGAATGAGTTTGGTAGTGTTCCTTCTGTTTCTATTTTATGGAATAGTTTGAGGAGAATTGGTGTTAGTACTTCTTTGAAGGTCTTGTAGAATTCTGCGCTGAAGCCATCTGGTCCAGGGCTTTTTTTGGAAGGGAGACTGTGAATGACTGCTTCAATTTCCTTGGGAGATATAGGACTATTCAGTCTTTCTATCTGATCTTGACATAATTTTGGTAGATGGAATCTGTCAAGAAAGTTATCCATTTCATTTAGATTTTCAAATTTTGTGCCATATAGGCTTTTGTAGTATGACCTAATAATCGTTTGGATTTCTTCAGTGTCTGTAGTTATGTCCCCATTTTCCTTTCTGATTTTGCTGATTTGTATGGTTTCTCTCTGCTTTTTAGTTAGTTTGGCTAAGGGTTTGTCTATCTTGTTGATTTTCTCAAAGAACCAGCTTTTTGTTTCATTGTTTCTTTGGATAATTTTATTTGTTTCTAATTGATTGATTTCTGCCCTTAGTTTGATTATTTCCAGCCGTCTGCTCCTCTTGGGTGTATCTGCTTCTTTTTTTTCTAGGTTTTTCAGTTGGGCCATTAAGTTGTTTGTATGTGATGTTACGGATTTCTTCTTGTAGGCACTTAGTGCTATAAATTTTCCTCTGAGCACTGCTTTCAATGTGTCCCATAAATTTGGGTATGTTGTGCCTTCATTTTCATTGAATTCTAGAAAGTCTTTAATTTCTTTCTTTATTTCTTCCTTGACCCAGCTGTCATTGAGTAGTAAGTTGTTCAGTTTCCATGTGCGTGTCGGCTTTTTGTTGTTTCTGTTGTTGTTGATGTCCAGCTTTAGTCCATGGTGGTCAGATAGTATACAAGGGATTATTTCAATCCTTTTGTATCTGTTGAGGCTTGCTTTGTGACCAACTATGTGGTCTATTTTGGAGAAGGTTCCATGTGGTGCTGAAAAGAAGGTGTACTCTTTTGAGTTTGGGTGAAAAGATCTGTAGACGTCTATTAGGTCCATTTGATTTAGGAATTCTGTGAGTGCTTTTATTTCCCTATTTGGTGTCTGTCTGGTTGATCTGTCCCTTGATGAGAGTGGGGTGTTGAAGTCTCCCACTATTAAGGTATTAGGATCAATGTATGATTTAAGCTTTAATATTGTTTCATTTACGAATGTAGGTGCTCTTGTATTTGGGGCATAGATATTCAAAATTGTGATGTCCTCTTGTTGGATTTTTCCTTTGATGAGAATATAGTGGCCCTCCTTATCTTTTTTGATTAACTTGGGTTGAAAGTCTATTTTATTAGATATTAGGATGGCTACTCCAGCTTGTTTTCTGGAACCATTTGCTTGAAAAACATTTTTGTAGCCCTTTACTCTGAGGTAGTGTTTATCTTTGTTGCATAGGTGTGTTTCTTGGATGCAACAGAATGTTGGGTCCTGTTTCCGTAACCATTCTGTTAGCCTGTGTTTTTTTATTGGTGAGTTAAGTCCATTAATATTGATAGATAATATTGACCAATGCATGTTAGTTCCTTTTGTAATGGAGTCGATGATCTTACCTTGTTTCATTGCTTGTTTTCTTTTCATTTTTGTTGGGACATTATCTGTATGCCCTGTTTTCTTGGGTGAATTCGTTTTTGTTGGATTGGAGTTTTCCTTCTAGTATCTTCTGTAGGGTTGGTTTGCTGTATAGATATTGCGTAAATTTAGTTTTGTCATGGAATATTTTGTTTTCTCCATCTATGTTGATTGAAAGCTTTGCAGGGTATAGTAGTCTGGGTTGACATTTGTGATCTCTTAGAGTCTCCATGATGCTTGCCCAGGCCCTTCTTGCTTTCATAGTTTCTGATGAGAAGTCTGGTGTGATTCTGATAGGTCTACCTTCATATGTTACTTGGCCTTTTTCCCTGGCTGCTTTTAATATCTTTTCTTTGTTCTGTAGATTTAGTGTTTTGACTATGATGTTACGTGATGTGTTTCTTTTCTGGTCTAGTCTATTTGGTGTTCTGTAGGCCTCTTGTATATTTATGGACATCTCTTTCTTTAAGTTGGGAAAATTTTCTTCTATGATTTTTTTGAAAATATTTTCTGGACCTTGGAGCCTGGAGTCTTCTTTTTCATCAATTCCTATTATTCTTAGATTTTGTCTTTTCATAGCATCCTTGATTTCTTGGATATTTTGTGATTGGAATTTTTCTGATTTTACTTTTTCTTTGAGAGAAGTATCAATTTCTGCAAGTGTGTATTTAGCTCCAGAGATTCTCTCTTCCATCTCTTGTATTCTGTTGGTGATGCTTACTTTTGTGGTTCCTGATCTTTTCTCCAAGTTCTCCAGCTCAAGAGTTTTCTCATTTTGTGTTTTCTTTATTGATTCTAATTCTGTTTTTATGCCTTGCACCATTTCTTTTATGTGTTTGAATTTGGATTCCTGTCTCTCTACGATGGACTCTATTTCTTTGTTCATTTCCTTTTTGTATGCCACTAATTTTTTCTCTACTTGTGCCTCTATTTGTTTGGCTATGTTTGCCTGTGTTTCTTTAAGGGTTTTGTCTATTTCTTCTTTCTTTACCTCCAATTGACTGGCCAACTCTTTGAAAGATTTGTTCATTTCCTCCTTATGAGCCTCAAATAATTGAGCAAGCATGGCTTTAAGGTCATTTTCCTGTGCTTCTGATGAATTGGAGTATCCATCGATTTTGGGGTTTGCTGGTGAAGTCATGATGTCCTGATTTATGTTGGAAGTGTTCTTTCGCCTACCCCTGGCCATTGGCTTATCTGAGACCTTCCCTGTTTGTTTTTGGATTCTGCCGATCAGACTGGTACCGTCTCTCTCTCGAGTCTGGAGAATTCTTCAGGAAGTTGAGAGAGGTCCCGTGTCCTTAGCGTATGCTGAGGACTAGCTGTACCTGTGGGAGGAAAGTACGCAGGCGCAAACAGAGGCAAATGCAAGCGTGCATGCGTGCGTGTGTATATGTGTGTGTGTGTGTAAGTGGGTGTGGGCGTGTGTCTCGAGGGACAGAGTGATGGCTAATGTTGAACCCTTGAGTGTGTGGGAGGGGCTCTGCAATGTATATGTCACAGGCGCTAGTGATGATCGCAGCGCAATTTCTGGCATTAACTGCCTTAACTCCTCAATTAGACCCACAGAGCAGGAACTTCAATGTTCCAAGTGCCCCTCTGTTTCCCAAAGTGGGTATATGGGTGGGAGGGGGTTCGATGCCTGGCTTCTGTTTTAGAAGAACCCAGGATCAGTGGAGCTGCAGATTCTCAAGGGTGCACTCACTTACAGGCAGGACACTTGGCAGAGATCGGCATATCTGGGCTCTCTGCTCTCTGGTTTGGCCCTGCTTCTTTGATGTGCTCTGCCAGTTCCGTGCTGCTGTCACTGCCAGGTTATGAGGTCTTGCTGCAGCTGGAGATTTCAGGGTGGTCACGTCAGTGGGAATCGGGGTAACCAGCCTTTCTGTTCTCTGGTTTGGCCCTGGTTAGTCTTAAACTGGAGGGCTGATGTGCCCCGTCAGCTCATTGCTGCTCAACCGTCAGGTAAGAAAGTCCCGCTGTAACTGGAGACTGGGTTGCTAGTCCAGATGCTTTCTGGGAAGTCCTTGGGTCTCTTTACTGTGCTCTCCAAGCTTCGGAGGCCCAGTGCCTGGTGTGTCTAGCTTGTATGGCGTTTCTGTCTGGTTTTGGTGAGTATATAGGGTATTCTCTGTCACTGTGGGATTGGGCGGGCCGTACCGTCAGTGATGGCGCTCCTGCGGAGCTAGTATGGCGTCTAGCAGACACGGGCCCTGGGAGGATGGTGCAGCCGCCTCGCGAATCTGGGGCTCCAAGACACAGTACTGCTGGCCTTTGCCGATAAAGGGCTTGAGGCTCCGCCTCAGTGGCTGCAGGCCCCAGGCAGTTAGGTCTGAGCTGAGAAAGGCTAGTCCACTGTGCCGAGGAGGAGGGAGGTCTGGGGGAGGGGAGTGCCGAGAGATCGAGAGATCAAAGGATCGTTTCTCACCTTCCCCAAACAAGTCCCTGGGTGACTGGAGACCAAGGTTTTCACCTCCTCCGATGTTCCCTGTTGTTTAGAAAGTCTCTCCGTTGTTTCCCTGGCTTCAGAAGTTCTTCCACTCATCAACTCAGAACTTTATCTCTTTACAGCTCGGAAACTGTGTGTGCTAGTCGCCATCTTGGCTCTGCCCCCCACAATAATATTTTTCAACGTCAATCCACATGCAGTAGCCACAGTATGCCTACATGACATTTGTTCATCTATTCATCTAGTAACAGAAAGTTGCGTTTCTTTCCAATTTTAGCTGCAGTGAACAATGCAGCCGTGAATATTAATGCACAGCTATCTCTTTATGATCCTCTGTCATGTGGTACTATTCCTGGAGAGATGTAAACAAAAATCGATTCACTCTAGACAGGGAAACAACAACAGACCAAAGTACAGATACCAGTAAAGTCCAACTTGGTTAATCAAGGACTTTTATTGGAGTTACCTATAGAAATATGGGTCAGGGATTACTTATAGGAGAAGAAATGACTCAAACACAGCTATGTCACCAACTATCACTCTGGCTTGGGTGACAGTTCATGAAAGCTGGAAACCTGTAGCACATTGTACAGTCTACAAACAGCTCAACAGGTTGAAGACTGTCCTCTCATGGAATTCAGTTATCTTAGTCTCTTCTAGGTAGCTCATCTGGTTTGTGAGTGCCTCTCAGTAGTCCTTTAGCTCATCTATGCCTTGGGAAGAAGCTATGCAGAGATTTTTTTTTTTAATTCCTTGTTTCCTGGCCCTTTCCCACACATAAAAATGTGCACGTGTAATAATTAAAAAGTTAGGACCTGCAGATAAGACACTTTACATAGTAATTCTTTTCCTGACCCTGGATTACCTGCTTTAAATGTTTTTTCAGTCCCATCCATTTTCCAACAAATTCCATTTTCATTTACAGTTCAATAAAATTCCATTGTATATATGTACCACATTTTCATAATAGATCTGTATTTGATAAGTATCTAGCTCTTGTGCAAAAGAAAGCTATAGAAAAGCAAATATTTCTGTCGTAGGGCATGTATGCCTAGAAGTAGCAAAGCTGTTCCAAATGATTGTTCTATTGTAAACATTTTAGAAGTTTCCATGTTGATTTCTGCAGTGACTACAGTGAACCACAAACATACAAGGATTTTATTTTCCTCATATCTTCCCCAGCATTTATTGTCAATTGTATTTTTGATGTTGGCCCTTCTAAATATGATGAGATGGAATTTTTAGTTTTAATTTGTATTTCTTTGATAACTAGAGATGCTGACTATTGGCTATATTTATATTTATTATTTTAAAAAATGCCTTTTCAGATCATTGGCCCATTTATTGATTGATAATTTTGTTTTTCTAGTGTTAAATGTTTGTAGTACTTTATAAATTCTAGATAGTAACTCTGTTTGAAGTTTAGACGGCAAAAAATTTCCCTAATTTTGTGGTCTCTGTGTTCACTCTGCTGATCCTTTCTTTTGCTGTGCAGACCCATTTTAATTTCATGTACTCCAATTTGTCATTTCTTAGGACTGTTTCCTTCTCTGTTGGGTATTTATTTAGAAATGTATTACCTATCTCTACATACTCATATGCTTTCTCTCTGTTTTCCTTTCTTTGCTTCAGCAACTTCAGTTTACTTGTTTTTCTTAAGATTTATTTATTCTTATCTTTGTGTATGGGTGTTTTGCCTACATTCATATACGAGCGACACATGCATGTAGTGGCCATGGTGGCCAGAACAAGGCATCAGGTTATTTAGAGCTGAAAATACAAACGATGGTGATCTGCTATGTGGGTTCTGGGAACGAACCTGAGTCCTAACTTCTGTGTCTTCTCTCTAGCCCCCAAACCTTCCAGTCATAATTAAGGTCTTCAGTACACTTTGAGTTGATTTCTGTGCAAGGGGAGAGATAGGGATCTGATTGCATTCTTCTGCAGCTAGATGCACAGTTTTGCCAGCACCATTTGTTGAAAAGGCTATCTTTTTCCAAGTGTATACTTTTGACATACATGTCAAAAGCTAGGTGTCCATAGCTAAGTGAATTTATCTCTGGATCTTATTAGCTTCTTTTGGGCTACCTCTAGTTTTGTGCCAGTCTCGTGTTGTCTTCCCTACTTTGGTTCTGTAGTAGAGTTTGTGGTATGATGCTGCCTCCAGCCTCTGGCTTTTGTTTTTAGCTTTTTAATGTTTGTTTGTTTTCTGCTTAGAATCACTATGGTCTTCTGTGTTTTTATATGAATTTGGGGTTTATTTTTCTAGTTCTGTGTTTGGTTAAGGTCTTTTGCATCTATGTTCATATGAGAGATTCATTTGTAGTTTTCTCTATGTTTCTTAACCTGTTTTTGTGTCAGAGTTGCATTGTTTTAGTAAAATGAGTTTAGTAGTATTCTCCACCTCCACCACACACTTTTCTTTGTAGACCTGTTTGAGAAATATTAGTGTGAGTTCTTCCTCGAAACTCTGCTAAAAATCAGCAGCTAATCCAGCCAGCCCTGTACTTGTATTCGTGAGAGACCTCTTAATTATTGCTTCAATATACTTGCTTGTTGTGGGTCTTCTTAGGTTGTTTGAATTTCCTGGATTTAACTTTTATAAGTCATGTATATACACCTAATTTTTTATGATTTTTGCTCAGTGCTTTTTTTGTTTTTAGAATGTTCAGTCTGCCCTGGGGTCATGAGAGTGGGTGTGCTGACTCTGCTCCTTGCCAGCTGCAGCACAGTAGAATTGGGCCTGGTAGAGACAGTGCAGGTGAGCCAGCTCCACCACTCATCTCCATGAGGTAGCATATGTGCAGAGGTGGTGCTTTCTTCCCTTCTCCCCGTGGCACAATAGTCAGGAGAGCTGGCCCCTAGGACATGAGAGTGGGAAAGCTAGCCCTGCCCCCTCACGGTTTGTAGCACTTGGGAGAGCAGGCCCTGCACCTTGCCTGGGGAACACAACAGAGCTGACCCTAATGGCAAAGATGCTGGTGAGTCAGCCCAGAGGATGTAAGAGTACTTTCCCAGCGTCTCTCAGGCTGCAGCACCTGGGAAAGTGGCCCTTCATGTTGTGACTGGGCATCATAGTGGAGCTGGCTCTGGAGGTGTGGGTGCAGGTGAGCCAGCCCCGAGTGCTTGACAGCAGGAAAGCCTACATGCTGACCACCTCAGCCCACATCCAGAACAAGGGTTCTTAGTAGGTCTACCCCAAAATCTATATCATCAGTGAGCAGATGGGACTCATGAAAGAGTCACTGCTGCTGATGCAAAGCTGCAGGATTTCCTTGATACAGGGCAACAACATGATACATGGAAGGAGTCTCCATTCAATATTGATGGTGTTTCAGAAGCCAGAGATCTTGAACCAGACCAATGACTCATCTATTAAACATTTGCAAGTGAAGATGTGTGAACCAGAGGATGTACTATGGGACACACTGTAACACACTACAGCTTCCACAATGAGATGTTATCTAGGCTTTGTTTTTCTGTTTGTTTTGCCGTAATTTTTGTTTGTGTGCTTAATTTTGGTGGGGATGTTGCAAGGGTGAAGGAAAGATATGAGGGGGTCGGGAAATGAATAGGACTGGGTGCATAACGTGAAACTTAGAAGAATCAATAAAAAGTTTTTTTAAAATGTGTGATCTTTAAAAAATAAAACAGAATACACCTAATCTCTACGTGACAGTATGCTTCGTTTTACTAACATGTAAAGTGAGAAAATACATGAGAAAACATTACTATAACTTTATTACCTTTTCTCCTTGGATAATTTACTGTAAGTTCTGCTTAAGACTAGCTGGAAGCCTTTGCTGCCTGAGACAAAACAGGTACCTTGTTACTTATCTAATATGATAGCAATGGCCACACAATTTAGAATGGCTACAAGGTCATTGTAAGAGGGAAAAGGAGAAATGGAATAGGTATCAAGGTTCTACTTGCTTTAACGTTGAAAGGACTCATGGCATTTTCTCTTACAGCTAATTTGCACAAGTCATTGACACATTTGCAGCAGAAGCAAGAGATTCCGAGGAAATAAATAACAGAAGTAGACATTGATTCTGAAAATCATGTTTAATACGTTTATATTTTTAACTTTTTGTATCACTGAGGATTGCACTTTAGAGCCTAATATATTCTTAGCAGGTGCTTTGTAGAGCTATAGCTCTAGGTCTAATTTTTTTTTTAATTTTTTTTTACTTATTTTTGATACAGGGTATACTGTATAACCCATGCTGGCATTCAGTGCAAATTTTGCTTTGGTCTCTTGAGTGCTAGGATTGTGGGCATGTACCTTAACACTACGTTTGGAGTTATAGCTTATTAAATAGAATATGATTACGTATGCTTGAAGTAGCAATAACAATGTGATTTATTTCACTTGCTTCACTTGCCCCTATGAGTTCATAAAGTCCCTACAAAACTCTGTGGAACAGTAGGGTTTTGTAGATAAGATGATTTCATAGTGTCTTATCATTAAATAATACTGCATTTAACTTTCATAGAATAAGAAATGTGACAGATAACACTATTGTTTGCTAGATAAGACTGTCACTACTCTCATCAGGTCAATGTATTGATTATTTTAAACCAAATTTCCAAAGAGCATTAATAGTAATACTTTCTCCAGTAGTCACTAACTGATAATCTTAATTTAATTATTTGTTGTAAGATTTCAGAGTTGGTTTTTACTCTTCAATCTTTGGACATTATTGTATAAAAATGTAAAGTTGCCCCTTTCATTTGAAAAGTTCTAAGTCTTAACCGTGATTTGTTGGAAGACCCTGCTATTAAGGTCATAGTCCATCATGTCCAGATAGCTCTCTAAGCTCAGCACATCATGGAGGACGACCTTTCTCAGTAGGGCTTCCTCTTCTCTGCCTGACCTTATCTGGAGAGCATCTCTAAGCACAGAT
Source organism: Psammomys obesus (assembly GCF_907164565.1). Classification (NCBI taxonomy): domain Eukaryota; kingdom Metazoa; phylum Chordata; class Mammalia; order Rodentia; family Muridae; genus Psammomys; species Psammomys obesus. The sequence continues at coordinate 45,706,121 of NW_026593286.1, read as the reverse complement.
GCCTGACCTTATCTGGAGAATGACCCTGCACAGAGCCTCCTGCAAACACAAAAGTCCCACTCTTTCTTTCATGCCTGTATGATAGTCAGGTACTGTGTTATGACCAATCAGCCCTTCCCACCTGTAACCCTAAGAATTCTTTTATACCTCACCCTTAAAATAATAAAATGAGCTGCTGTTCTGAAGCTGATTCCCAGAAGTTTTCTCTGTCATTCTCATGGGAGTGCAAACCCTGCTCATTGCTTCAGCTCCCTTTGTGGCCAATGAAAATAACAGTGATTTTGACTAATTGAGTATAGCTTTAATCCATTTTAATTAAAAAGATATTCATAATTTCTTTTCTTGTTTATTTTTATTTTTAATTAAATTTTAATTTTTTTATATTAGTTACAGTTTTTTTTACTTTGTATCTCAGCTGTAGCCCCCTCCCTCCCTCTCTCCCATTCCCACCCTCTGTCTCTTATCTCCTCCCATGCCTCTCTCTAAGTCCACTGATAGGGGAGGTCCTCCTCCCCTTTCGTCTGACCCTAGCTGATGAAGTCTCACCAGCACTGGCTGCAATGTCCTCCTCTGTGGCCTAGCAAGGCTGCTCCTCCCTCAGGGGGTGGGGAGGTCAAAGAGTTAGCCATTGAGTTCATGTCAGAAACAGTCCCTGTTCCTCTTACCAGGGAACCCACTTGGATACTGAGCTGCTATGGGCTACATCTGAGCAAGGGTTCTAGGTTATAGTCATGCATGGTCCTTGGTTGAAGAAACAGTCTCAGAAAAGATCCCTGTGCTCTGATATATTTGGTCCTTGTGGAGCTCCTATCCTTTCCAGATCATACTAACTCCTCCTTCTTTCATATGATTTCCTGCTCTCTGCCCAAGGTTTGGTTATGAGTCTCAGCATCTGCTTTGATACACTGCTAGGTAGAGTCTTTCAGAGGCCCTCTGTGGTAGGCTCCTGTCCTTTTGCCTGTTTTCTCTTACTTAGTACTTCCTCAAGATCCAGTTATACCACTCCTAGGCATATATCCAAAAGATGCTCAAAGACATTTGTTCAGCCATGTTCGTAGCAGCTTTATTTGTACCTGGAAACAACCCAGATGTCCCTCAGTGGAGGAATGGTGGTACAGAAATTGTGTACATTTACACAATGGAATAGTACTCAGCAATTAAAAACAAGGAAATCATGAACTTTGCAGGCAAATGGTGGGACTCAGAAAAGATCATCCTGAGTGAGGTATCCCAGAAGCAGAAAGACACACGGTATATATTCACTTATACGTGGATATTAGACCTATAAGATAGGATAAACATGTCAAAATCTGTACACCTAAAGAAGATAAACAAGAAAGAGGACCCGGGTAAGGTGATCAATCTTCACTTAGAAAGACAAATGGGATGGATATTCATAATTTCTTATGTATGAAAGTGGCAGATGTATAAGTGCAGGTATTTCATAGTAACATGAGACATATATATGTTTCTTCTTTTGTTTTATTGACCATAATAAATACATGAGAATTGTGACTGTATTATACCCAAATAGCCAATTATAAAATTTATCAAATCTGTAAAATTGGTGGTTTATCATCAAAGAGACAGAGAATAGTTATTTGAATATTTCTACTTTATGAAAAACACTGAAATCTATCAAAACTTGGACCCAGTGACAACAGTAAAGAATATCATTTTATGCTTTATTATGATGTCTAATTTTAGCCTTTAACATCAGTTCTGGAGTTCTTGTCTAACACATATGAGAAAAAAAGATATTAGCTTCCACCTTGCTGTGAACTAACTCAACTTATTTTTTTTCAAACACAGAAGCAATATATAGTTACTTTCAAAATCAATTTTGACAATAACTGAGATTTATTTGATATTCTATTTTTACAGTAAGGAGCTGCAGAGTTATCTTGGATTAGCAGTTGTTTTATGTATTTTGAATATGCTGAAATTACATATGGTCTTTAATTAATCCTAGGTTAAGTCATTTTAAAGGTATAATACACAGTTCTGATACATAGGTCATTTTACTCTTGTACAAAATTACAGAGTGAATATCAATAGAGGACAAGGCATGTACATGGTTAATCACAGATTTGTATAGAGATAAAAATGTCTCAAAGAGTTTCCTACATATGAGATCTAGATTTCCTGTATTATAGTATAAAAGGAAATAATACTATTGCTTTGGCTGACAGCAGCACGGATAAAGGGAAGATGAGGTTTGATTGCACGTGCTCTGGGGGTCACTGAGGACACGGAACTTTAATATCTCTGATGGATTATTTTCAAAATGTCAGTGTGGGCCTAAACCATACTTTTTTGTTTCTGGTAGATTTATTTTTGTACTTCCTTGAATTGGGCTGGCTCAGTCTCATTTAGTCTCTACTGTGGAAGCAACCAAGATAAAATCGAATCCTAAGGTTTATACAAGAAATGGTAGCAGAAATCAAAATTGAAATGCATAGTCCATGAACAACTGATTTGCCTCATAGTCCATAGAAAAATGGATGCTCTTTATCTCAAGTTATTGTAATGTTTTGGTGCATTTTCTCTTTATGAATATGTTGTTTTCCCAACACATTTTCCTTTGCTGGAAGGAAATATGAGTTAATTTCTCACTAGTGCTGTGTTGGGTTCTTTCGTTTATAGTAGAAGAATTCTATAAACCCTACAGATTTGTTTTGCTTCGCTTATCAAAATACAGTAGGAAGAAAAAGAAGTGATTACTAAGCTGGATTTCAGTAATGGAGTAATCAGAGACTTTGAGGGAGTTCATTTTGTTCCTTATTCATGATCTGAGGTTGTTTAACTGCCTGCACGATACATGAAGGCGCGTAAGTGACTGCGCTATAGAAACACATAAATATTTATCCAAACACATTATTTTTCAACCAATAATAGTGCTTTTTGTTTCTTATATTGGAAAATATTCTTCAGATCAACCCCCTCATTTTTCTCTACTTCCTTGTTTTGCTTTCACTCACATTTTGCAAATTTGTAGAGACTACACTTTCTTTATTCTCTCCAAAGAAATTGCAGTCCCTGCAACTCCATTATATCCCAGGCATGAGAACATGCGATTACTGTTGCTCCAGTTTCACAAAGAGCTGGAGATCGAGACAAGTCAGAAGCTGGGTGGCACATATTTTTTTAACAAAGTTAATATTAGGGTGAGATAATAGTTTAATAGTAGACTCCCCCATCAAACACTAAATAACTGTTTTAACACAATGATCATTAATAATTGTTTTACTATTTTTAATGTAAGAGAGACCAAACAAATCTGTGAGCCTGATAAGTCAAAATATCACTTTGGGTGACTTCATGGCAGTAAAGCAGGGATAGTGGTTGGAACTGGAAAGGCTGGCTTTAGATCATGGCTCTGCACTCCAGAGCTGTGTGAACTCATGACACAATTTTCACCTCTGTAAAATGGAAGTATTGACCATATCTATGCTCTTTTTGTTATTGGGATTGAATATGCTGGACCATTCTATCTTAATTAAAACAGCCTGAACACTAACATAAATTCCCCAAACTCTCAAACAAAGACTTTATGTCTGATTGACCTCTCATCTGAGAACACAAAGTAGCTGGGCAGTAATTACATCCAGGAGACCAGTGAGTCCACTGCTATGGCAGGAACAAATGCTAGACACAAAGCAGTTTCCTTAGTGATGAAGAGGAAGTTCTCTACTGGCTCACTGAGGGAAAGTGATGTCCCATGTGATTTAGAGAAGGAATTAAAGTAGACACATGTTAAAAATGTTGAACAAACTTTGATTTTCAGTGGAGGAAAAAGATTACCTGGCTTAAGAGAAATGTAGCTTGTCTCAGTTGAAGCTTTTGTGCACAGGGCTGATGTGAGAGCCTTGCATAGAATTACCCTTTTCATTTCCTTCAGCTTAGCAGTAGCGATTCCGGGGAAGAAAGGAATTGCTTTAATTTTTATTTTTGCTTTTGTAGTTTGTTTACTTGCTTTTCAGTTGTGTGTGTGTGTGTTTGTGTGTTACATATGTATTTTGGAGTTGCACATGCGTACTATAAGTCAATTTTGGTGTCTTCCATTATTGTTCTCTAACCTTACTTACTGAAATGAGGTCTTGCACTGAATGGAGAACTCTTTGATTCAGTTAAACATAGGTTGGTCAGCAAGCCATTGCCCATCTTCACTTCACCATGTCCCAGGTCTGGGTTTACAGGTATGTGTTACTGTAATTGGTTTTTGCAGGGTCCTGAGGATCTGAACTCAGTCATCATGCTGTCACAGCAAGCATTCCACCCACTGAGCTATCACTTTAGGCTCCTAGGGGCTTGCTTTGTTTGTTTTGATTTTGTTTAAAAATTTGATGCTTACTACCCATCGCTTAGTATCTGTTTTTGGAATGGTGAATGGTATATTAATGTCTGACAACTTCACTGAAACGTGTTTTTCAGTGAGTAAATGGTTTGTTTGGTGATGGTAACAGGTAGTCCTACAAGGTGTTTTCATTCCCAAACACATAGGTGTACAGTTGGCTACTTATTTTAAAAAATAGTATCTAAATCATTTTGTAATTTTCTAATTGTTGACATAAGTACACCTCTCCATGTAATATGCAACACTCAAACATTACAGAGATACATCCATTTTCTAAGATAAGGGCAGCAAACATTTTTGAACATTCATTGCCCTTTTGAATATGCTGCTAGAAACTGACATCAAGAAATAATAAGAAAGGGCAGTGAGCATTCCAGAGAACAGATGCAGATGGAAGGAATGGTCCTAGAGTGGTGAGTCTTTATTAGGCTAGATGATTAGAAGCACTGGATGGTAAACCGGTGAGCAAAGGAAAGTGCATGCTACAGTACAGAGCAGAGTGGTCACCAGAGATTCTGACTACCAACAAATCATATAATGAAATTTTAGAAGGAAAGAAAACTTTCCAATATAAAATAGAAAAACTTTTTTCTTTGTAATTTATATCTGTGAAGTAAAATATTAACTGAAAACTAGTAAATCTAGTAATATACACAGAGAGAGAGAAAGAGGGAGAGAGAAAGAGAGAGAAAAGGAGAGGGGGAGATAGCAATAAAAGCTTAAATAATAAGAAAGGCATTATAAACTGCTAAAATTGCTGGTGAAGAAAAGAGGGGAGTAGTCTGTTCATACATTAAACTTATGGCTGGTCTTAGCATATAAGTAACTGATTAAGTATATAGTTCCAGTAAACCATGTTGTTATTGTAAGAGCTTTCTGGTGAGTAGAGGGCCAAGTAACGCTGTAAAAATTTCAACAAATTTTGCAAGAAATTTATTTGGAGTGGAGGTGGGACATGAAAGGCCACCTCTGAGGGAAGGAGTCACCAAGCCTTAATGATCCAGACTTTATAAGGGGGATATAGAGCATTGTGCATATTTGAAGGTGGAAACTTGTCATAATTGTGATGATCTGTAAGGTTGGTCTTAGTAATAACATCTCACATTTGCCTTTAGTAATGACTGTGATTGAAGGCAGGATGGGGGAATACGTGGTTATGGAATGGGGATGGTTACAGCCGTTATGTTAAGTCATGGGATAAGGAATATCACTTCTTTTAGTACAGAACAACAACAAGAAGGAGCTTTGAGAATTGCCAAAGGAAGCATAGAGTCACAGACACAGAGCTGTCCCCTCTGCTGCCTAGACTGACTTATGCTTTTTCAGTACAATCTGTGAGGATTTTAATTACCTGTTTTGACATGTACATCCTAGTTTAGAGACGTCCTGAAATAATTTTGGATTTTTTAAACTAGATCTTTAACAAATTTTGTGCAGTGGTTGTTTTTTGTTATTTCTGAATATGTATGGAAATAGAAGCATGAATATGTTTTTTTAAAATGTGTTGTGGGAAAAAAAAAAAACCTTTTCAGTAATACCACACTTCAGTCTTTGTTATGGTAAAGATGAAACCCTCGACTCCACACATGCTAGGCAAGTGTTCAACCAGTCAGGAAAGCTGCCAGGCCCACCCAAGCAGAGCATTTCAAAGCTTGAAGAAACCAGCACAGCAATAATGTAAGATTATATTAGGTCTTTAGGAAGTGGCCATGTGAAGAAACCTAAAGCATTTTAACACTTAAATTTTGCAAAAATACAGTGAAATCCTAACTATTAATATTAAAAATTAATTTAGTAAGATTCCACACAATCTGTCTTATTTTTGGAATTATTATTTTAACTATGGATATATCTGGAGCATAATGTTAATAACTAGGAAACATGTGTTACAATGTGCAATAATCAGTTTAGGGTACTTAACAGTTCTATGTCCTTAAACACTCTTTTTCAAAGATTATCTGTTTTTATTTTATGCATATTAGTGCTTTGCCTGTAGGTGTGTTTGCCTACCACCTGCAGAAGCCAGAGAGGATGTCAGATCCTCTGGAGATGGTTGTTAGCTGCCACATGGATGTTGGGTATTAAACGCAGGTCCTCTGTAAGTCCAAAGTACTCTTAAACACTGAGCTAGTTCCTAAAACACTGAGCCCCTCCTAAAATATTCTTGATAATAGTTTCTTAACATAGTAAAATCTACAAATACCAACATGATGATTTTTTCTAATAATAAAATTTTAGATTTGCATGTTTTGAAAAATGGTGAGAATGTTCATTAATAGTACTGCTTTTATCATTATCCTAAAGCATTATAGCAATTAAGGGGAAAAAGATGTGTCTTAGTTTATTTTGTGTTACTGTAAGAAAATATTTGTGACAAATATTTATTTAAATAGTTTTGAAAGCATTGATTCCTAGTCAGGGATTCAGGAGAGTTAGCATGGCAAGGTAGGATCAGATGTAGGATGTGAGTGGTTTATTCATAGAAGCCAAATATATGGGATGTTCTTGATTTTTAATAACCCATTTCCCATGGTAAGAGATCCATTCCCATGATACTAACTTCCTTCTTCCAAAACTGACATTAATTATTTTGAGGATGGTACCTTTATGATTTAATTATTGCTCTTAATGTATTCCATACCTGCATATACATACTATTACACTGCGGAAGTAAGCCTCAACGTGAGCTTAGGAGAGGCAAAACCACACCAAGATCAGAATGGAGGTATACAAATCAGAGAGGACATAAAACCATCATTTATAACTTGTAATACACTTTCAAATTGATAACAAAGAAAAAATGGCCACACTAGGAGTACGAACATTAAAAACATTCAATTTTTGGGTTTTGCATGAAGCTAATGTACAAAACTAGTAGCCTATTTAGGTATACATAATAATATTAGAAAATACAAGGAAGACACCTTTTATGATAAATAATATCAAATATTTAGGATTTATATTTAAAATGTTTTAGGACTGTGGCTATTTATTGATAAATCACTTGTCTGGAATGCCACACACACACTTCTTAGATTCTTAGATGCTGACAAATACAAACTTGAGGTGCAGGAAAATTCCGTGTCTTGCTGTTATTTCCTCCTGGACAAAATACAGTGCTGTTCCCCTATGTCCTTGGTGGAAGGAGTGATGGTTCTTCCTCCAACATCTTTGCCTTCAGAACCTAATCATCTCCAAAAGATCTTTTTTCTTTTTCCTACCAGTATATCTTTAGGAGTAGTAGTTAAAATTGTAAAATGTAAGGACATAAACATTTCAATGTAAAATACTACAGGCTGGTGCTTGCAGAAAATGTAAAATAAATTTTCATGTATCTGATAAACATCATGAGGTGCTTAACTAAAAGTACTGAATAGTAACTTATTCTAGGGAGATGTGGGTCAAAGTATTACTGGTAAAGGAGACATTTCATTTCATTTGGTATGTTAAAAAAACTCCCATATTTTTTTATTCAAAACTATTATCTCATATTGATTATACAGATAAGGGGACATATTTCTACATATGGATTAATTAACATTATGGCATAAACACTTGTCTTCCTCTGTTTTCTGTTGTCATAACACAATAACGGAATCTGACTCATTTATGAAGAAAAGCTTATCTGACTTATGTCGCGCGCAGCCCTCGCCGATAAGGACGATGCAGCAACAACGGATTTGTCCAGCAGCAACTTTATTGTGAGGCTCTTAACAGCAGATGGAGAAGGACCCCGAACCCTGTGTGCGTTCTGCTTAAGTAGCCAGCAGGGTGACTTGTTCGTCTGTAATTGGTGCTCCACACAAAACCCAATTAGCATGTGGTCTCCAAATGGAGGACCACACAAGCCTACATTAGCATAAGGCGGCGCATGCGCAGATCGCAAAACAATGCTGGCAAGAAGAACCAGGAAGCAGGAAACCGGCGCCATCTTGTAATGGCGGGAGTGGCTCCCGACATCTCCCCCTTATTAATTTTATAAAAATCAGCCAGAGGAAAATATTACACCATGAGTTTTCCGATCAGCCTGCTGACTCAACAGCACCAGCGATCAAGGAGGTTACACGGTGCAGGAGACCCTCTGCACCCTTAGCCCCGTGCAATGGGAACCCGAGCCCTGGGGAGTGCAGAGGTCTGTCTAGAACAGCATCCTGGTGCAATGGGAACCTGTGCCCTTCAGGGGTGCTAAAAGTTCTGACAGAGTCTCAACGGCTGAGCACGTTAAGCCAGACTTGAGGGGAGGCTCCCTGTTCCACAGCCAACATAGCCTAAACCATGGCCACATTTTTGAAATGTTGTTGTCTTTTGAATCTGCAGAGCAACCAAAAACAGAGAAACAGTCCAGCCAGTAGCAACACTCCAAATATTCCCACGCCAACCCACTCCTTAAAATAGGAAAAGGCAGAAGATAGACATTGGCAAATAAGGTAGTCCCAGAGAGTCATTAGTGGCGAAAAATCTTGGGAAGACTTGTGCATCATGCATCACCGGCATGGGTCGAGGAAAGGCTGACAGGATCCCCCATCGAATCTCCTGAGTCTCCACCTCCAAGCTCGTCAGCAGTCTGTTCAACATCAGGATCAGGATCAGGGTCATCGTGCTTCACCACCCGGGTCAATCGCGCCGGAACCCAAATTGGATTTTCTTGGTCCTGTGGGAAAATACACACAGCTCCCCTGGATCTTATTAAAATAGGATCTGGTCCTTTAATGATTATCAATGTTGCCGGAGTAGGTGCATCGTAACACAGCCCATACATCTAGAGTGGAGCATAGCACCTGTACTTGATGGCTAGTGTAAGGAGTAATAAGAGCAGAGAGCACAGCTGCTGCCAAGCCTTGATTTGTTACCGGTATTTGTTCATATACTTCAGGTGGGTATAAGGTCTGATTAACTACCCACTGGCCTTGTCCAGTAAGCATATCATAATTCCATTGAGGCCGTTGATTGGCTATATTTTGCTTTGCTTGAGCCATACACAGCTCTTGATAAATGGATTTCCAGTCTAAATATTGTCCCATAGTAAGACATGCTCTCACTGTTTTGGACCAGTCATCAGGAGTCATAGCTGCGGCTGCTAGTCTTTCTATCAGCGCCTGCGTAAATGAGGCGCTAATACCATAGGTTTGTACTGACTCCACCAAAGCCTTCAATTGTTTCAGATCCAACGGTGAGTGCTGCCTTTGATTTTGCGCATCTTCCCAGACGGGGAAAGCAGCCTGAATTTTCTTTCTTTCCTTTTCTGAAATTAATGAATTAGGAGCCATAGCCCTAGTAGCTTTACTCCTTTTTCTGACTTGGATCATTTCCTCGAGAGGGGGCGCTGTCGCACCATACCCTGGCGCATAAGGCGGGTCAGGGCCATATCTCTCTGCTTCATATTTTGCTGCTTCCTCATCTAATTCTGCTTGCTCATCAGGATCGAGCTCTATCTCTTCCTCTTCACTAGAGTCAGCAGATTGTCGTGGTTCCTCTTCCTCCGAGGATGTCTCCTCACCGGAAGAGGACTCCACCTTAAGAGTCTTAAACTTATCCAGGAGAGGGTACAACTTGTTAACCCCTTCCTTTTTGCTTGTATTTCCTTTAGTTTCTGATATCATCTTTGATTCTTTATTTTTTGACTCGAGTTTTGAAAGTTTTCCAGTGTTTTTGGGTTTTTTCTCCCTTTTGACTATTTCTTCTTTTTTATCCTTTTTTAATATTTCTTCCTTTTCTGCTTCTGATAGACTATCCTGATGGTCTGCTAACGCTCTTTGCCCCTCCTTTACACCCACTCTATCCCGTTTCCCACAATTAAGACACAGACAACACAACAAGACAAAAACGAGACTAACATTGAGAAACGGAATACACCAGACCACAGAAATCATACCTTGCAGAAAAGTACCACGGTTTCGCACTGCTGGCTTGAATCCTCCTCCGACGAGCAGTCGGGGGTCCTTCGAGTCATTCCTCCGCCCAGGGTTCGGCGGGTTTCCCGGGTTTCGGCACCACTTGTTGCGCGCAGCCCTCGCCGATAAGGACGACGCAGCAACAACGGATTTGTCCAGCAGCAACTTTATTGTGAGGCTCTTAACAGCAGATGGAGAAGGACCCCGAACCCTGTGTGCGTTCTGCTTAAGTAGCCAGCAGGGTGACTTGTTCGTCTGTAATTGGTGCTCCACACAAAACCCAATTAGCATGTGGTCTCCAAATGGAGGACCACACAAGCCTACATTAGCATAAGGCGGCGCATGCGCAGATCGCAAAACAATGCTGGCAAGAAGAACCAGGAAGCAGGAAACCGGCGCCATCTTGTAATGGCGGGAGTGGCTCCCGACAGACTTATGGTTCTGGAGGCTGGAAAGTTCAAGATCAGAGGGATGAATATGGAGAGAAGCTCCTGGTGTTTCAGCTTAAAGTGAAAAGAAAAGTGAAGGGGGGCTGTGATGGTCTGAATGAGGAATGCCCTTTAGGCTCATATATTTGAACATTTAGTCCTCAGTTTGGGATGGTTGGGGGGACATATTGTAGACCCGTTTGTATATGTAGTCTTCTGGAAAAGTTTATTACTGGAGGAGGGCTTGTGAGGGTTCTAGCCTCACCCATCTTCCTGTTCTGTCTCTTTGCTTCCTATGTGTGGATCAAACACCAGCTCTCTGCTTTCTTCTCTGGCTGCCTTTTCTTCCCAGCCATTACAGACTATTGGTCTAGAGCCATACATAAGCCAAACTCTTCCTTCCGTAAGTTGCTGTTAGTCATGAAAAATCATTACAACAATAGAAAAGTAACTAATACAGAGAGCATGGAAGAAAAAAGTAGGCAAAATTTCCAAAAAAGCTATTCCTTTATTTCCTGCAAACCATTAACCATTCATTATGGCTCTGCCTTATAACCACCCAGTGTCCCAGCATTAGTTACGAAGACTCACATTCCAACATGACAACCAAGCTGATCAAATTTCTTTCTTCTTTCTTTCTTTCTTTCTTTCTTTCTTTCTTTCTTTCTTTCTTTCTTTCTTTCTTTCTTTCTTAAGACAGGGTTTGCCTTTGTAGCCTTGGCTGTCTTCAAACTGGATTTATAGACCAGGCTGGTCTGAAACTCACAGAGATCTCATTGCTTCTTCCTCCTGAGTGCTAAGATTAAAGACATGTTCTACCACACCGAGCTGCTGATCAGATCACAATCTACATTTTAAAGTGAACAAGCTAGCTATTGAAGTATTTGTTGTAATGAAAACTAATTAAAGAAAAGCAAGAATTATTTATCTGTGTTATTCTTGAACTCACTAAAAATAATTCATGGTAGTATCTTCTGTTAATAGGTTGAAAGAAATTAGGGAGTGTCAGACAGAAATTAATAAACTAATTATGGAAATATATACATATTTGAATAACTTAGTGCTTAGAGTTTGAGTTGGACAATAAAGTAAGAAATGTTTTAATATACGTTCAATAAATGTAGATATACACTAAGCTAAAAATGATAGCGTTGAAAGACAATATCCAAACAGCTTCTCATGAAAGTTGACATCTATGTAATATAATGTTATAAATTTTTAAGTGTAAAAAGGTATTTATTAAGAATAATGGTATTAGTTCTAAGTATTTGACTGTCATTTTCTACTTATTGATAAGAACCACATAAAAGTGATAGGTATCCAAGGCAGACTATTGCCGCTGCTCATGGTTGCCTAGCAGAACTTGATGGCATGATCATATTGCTGAAGATACTACATACTTTGGTCACAAAACTTGGAGAAATTTAGCTGGAACTGACCTTGAATCTTTCTGTCTGGTAGCTAGCTTTCATAGCCATAGAAGATGTTATACAGCTGCTGGACAAAAAAAAGTAAACAACAGTTTTATCCGGCTGTGGGTACTAGGACCTATAATAATAACTGGCATATGCATACAACAGTGCTACAAATGTTATGGAAATAACATTTCTGATTAGATTTAAAGCTGTGTGGATGTATGTGGCCTGTGAACAGTTTGAAACACTACATAGTGAATTCTATTCTATGTAAATATGTAAATTCAGTTTCCTATTTTTCCATCCTCTTTTATGTGTTGTTGCATTTTATTTCACTCACACTGATCGTCAGCTTAGTGCTTTTAATTTTGGGCTATTTATAATGAAGGAACAAGGGGGAAACCACCCCACCTACTATAATTCCTGCCAAGACCTGTGTCTAGGGAACTCTTATGTCTGAAGAATAAATGTACTACTACTAATATTTTGCTAAACAGCCTTAATTTCTATCTGATTTCTAAATGCATACCTCCATGCTCATAGGTTAGTGCATTAGTCAGTCTTCATTGGAGCAGCATCTTTGTGCAGTGGGTAAGATATAGGCTCAAACTGCTCAGATTTCAGAGAACAAGTATCTGTGAACTACTCGGCCATAAATAGAACATAAACATTACACTGCTTTCCTGCAAGGCTCAAGGGAACATCATAAAATAGGAAGCAGAAAGATGGTAAGAGTACGTACGACTGGAACAAAATTTGCAGTAATGAGCTCTCAGTGGCTGTGGTTACCTGCACAAGGCTTGTACACAATCAACCTAGTTAGCATTCCATAGTGGAAGGGGAGAGGCACACAGCCATCAAACCAAGCTGAGGGGCTACTGAGAGTTGATGGCTACTGGGGGGGGAAGGAGAGTCAGCTTCTTTTAGAAGCTGGTGACAGGTTTGTTGACCATGCTCCAATGAGTGTCTACATGCCTATGAGTGATTATTTGGACTCTGTGGGTTATAAAGCATAATAAAAATGAAATAATGTGATGTTGGAAGGAATACACAGGGGTTTGGGATGCGTTGGGGGAATGGAAGTGAGGTGTGAATATGACAAAAAATTCGTTGTTGGCATATATGAAATTCTCAATAAATTTCAATGAGGACACTCTAACTTGGTGGCGAAAGAATATTTTCTGTATTTCTGTAATGACAAGGAGGAGGGATATTGAGTAGTTTCCTAGTGGCTGACAGTGTAGTATTCTATATCCAACTGACTTCTCTACTTTGGGATTCCACAAATATGAACAGTATGTTTGTGTGGTACTGAGGAATGAGGGAGTGGCATTCCTAGTCCTAGAAAACATGAAAAGAAGTTATATATAGAAGAGGAGTGGACATAGGGTACGGTAAACTTCAATTTCATGATCTGTATTCATTTTTATAGACTTATTTTGTCTCCATTCCAGGATCATACACTGTACTCTAGTGGTTCATCTGTAAATCTCGGTAAGTTTACCTTGCTTATACATCTGCTTCTTAGCACCAAATTCACACCCAACTCAAGCCGTGGCCACCCACACTAAAATTCATCTTCATTCTCACCCTTTTTGATGTGTAATGTCTGTAAGTTTTGATCATATGGAAACCATTCTGCTTTCTCATCTTCCCCCTCCCATGTTACAATATTGTACACAGTTCCTCTCATCAAGGGCTCTTTAACTTCTTTCTCTGAATCCACTTTTAGAGCACTTAACTCACAATGTAGCAGTTGGATAGTGCACAGTGTCTGATTTTCATATAGTAAGTAAAAACCCTAGAATCTAGTTCAATGCCTGTGGATTGAGCAGAGTTAGTAAATATTATTTAAAGAAATGAAGCATAAAATTTTCAGAAAAACAAATTTTGGGTAAAGTCAGCTTTAACAGAACAAACCAACACAGAACCAGACTTTTTCAAAGTAGAAGAAGATTCCATTTTGTGTGACTAACTCTAGTTTATTATTAGAGGGATTATTAAATAATAGGCAATTGGTCTAAATATACCTATATTTTTCCAAACCTCAAGTCCACAATTACTAGATAATTTATGTGCTTATGACTGAAGTTTAATGGTATGTCTACATTGCTAATGAAGTTGACCTCTTTGTATAGGAAAGTGATTTGTTGTTTTTGTTAGATATTAGGTCTCTATAGAAGTATCTTTGCCTTTAAAAAACAGCTTGTTTAAGTATTCAACTAACTTTTGCTTGTAAGGTTTGTTGAAGGAGCTGAGACAAAGAGAAATAATTTTAGACATCTAGAACAAGGCCCTCAAGATGACAAAAAGGAAAGAGTCAATGCCTTCAGAAAGACTCTGTGAGGAGAGAGAGAAATGACAACAGCAAACAAGGTACTATGGGAAGAAAGCCTTGCTCTAAAAGACACAGTTTCGTTTCCTGGAAGGTCATTCCAAGGGAAGTAGAACAGCTGTTAAAAACAAAACAAAATAAAATAAATAAAAAACTGATCTTGCGGCTCTTAGCAAAACTGTAAGAAAAAAAGAAATATTAGCCCACTTTTATATGAGACAAAAGGACCAAAGTAATCTTTGATCTAGGAAAAAGAAACAATGGTTTCTTGTCCCTAAATTTCCATCCTAGTTACTTTTCTATTTCCATAATAAATACCATGACCAAGGCAATTTATAAAATAAGGCATTTACTTTGGGGCTTATTGTTCCAGAAGCTTAGTTACCAAGACCACCATCTTTTGGGGTAGGGATAGCAGCAGACAGGCATGGTACTGGAGCTAGAGCTGAGATGTTACATCTGATCCACAAGTGAGAGTCTGAGGTAGAGAAAGTTAGATGGGAATGGCATGAGCTTTTTACTTCTTCATTCCCCCAGGAGACAGATCTCCTCCAACAAAGTCTCACAGTCTCCATATGCCTTTCCAACCAGTTTCACAAACTTCAGAACAAGCATCAAATGTATGAGCATGTGGTGGTCATTCTCATTCAAACCACAATAACTTCTGATTTTTTCATTACTTTATATTTTATAGGATTTTATCATTTATATTGGTTGATCTGGCTTCCTTCTATAGACATTTTGTTTTCTCTGCATTATTTCAATTTTTCCAGAAACAATTTATGGTTTCTGTTATAGTATATCTATCTATCTATCTATCTATCTATCTATCTATCTATCTATCACTTGGATCTTAAATAATTAATTCAGTTTATTTTGTGGAAGAAGGCAAAGGTATTTCTGGCTGAATGCATGGAAAATAATTTCATAAGTATGATTCACTAAAGTGATAGGTAAAAAATATTGTTTGAAAGATGAAGGTCTCAGCAAACTTTCCATTCTGATCTGTCCCAGATGTTAATACATGAAGGAGATCAAGGTGCTCTAATATGTCCTAGCTCCAATAGACTTCAAGCATGGAAACACTAGAGGAAGCAGAAGAAATATAGAGTCATTTAGTTCCTCAATTGTTTCCACAAAGAGTGGTCACAGGCTGGCTATAGAGTTTGACCATATGACCTTTGAGTCTCCTTCTTTCTAGTTGCCAATAGTAATCCCTCTCATCTTGCTTTGAACCTATGCAGAGCACCAAGTCTTTTGCTAAGAGTCCCACAATCTTGTGAAGTCTCTTTACAGTTTTCCCATATGTACATCAACATAACTCATATTTTTGGAGGGGAACGATTAACTTTTACAAAGTTTTCCTAGTTTGAGTATACTTTCTGTATTGTGTTGGAACTGTATTTGTATAAGTATTGATGGCGATATTAAAAACTTTAGTCATTGTTAATTTATTTTCTCAACCAAACAAATATTCATTGAATAATTAACTGTTTTGTTAAATGTTCTCTGATCTTGTAGATAGTCTATTGTGAGACAAATATAAATAAGTAACAATTAAGATTTAGTATAAGATATATTTAAAATGTAAAAGCATTTAAAATTACATACCAAAGACACTTAGCCTGCATACTGTTGGGTGATGTCTTAGGATTTCTATTCCTAAGAAGAGAAACCATGGCAACAGCAAATATAAATTAAAACATATGATACAGTTCAGAGGCTTAGTCCATTATTTTCATGGCAGGAAGCATGGCAGCATGCAGGTAGACATGGTCCTGGAGAGGTAGCTGAGAGTTCTATACCTTAGTCCATAGGCAACAGGAAGTGACAGTGACACATTTCTTCTAACAAGGTCACATCTACTTAAGTAAGGCCACACCTCCTGACAGTGCCACTCCCCATAAACTGATGGAGGGCATTGTTATTCAAAATGCCACGTTCCACTCCCTGGCATTATAGCTTTATAGCTATATCATAGTGCAAAATGCATTTAGCCCAACTTCAAAAGTCCCCATAATCTATAACATTCTCAAACTTGTTTAAAAGTTCAAAGTCTCTTCTAAGACTTATGCAATCTTTTAAGATAGCCTGTAAAATCAAAATGAAAAAAACCCCACATACTTCCAACATATAAGGCACAGGATATATATACCGTTCCAAAAGTGAGGAAAAGGAACATAGTAAGGAAATACTGGACCAAAGCAATACAGAAAACCAGCTAGGCAAACTCCAAACTCTGCAACTCTATGTCTGATGTCAAAATGCTCTTCAGATTGACAATTTCTTTCAGCTTTGTTGACTGCAGCACACTTCTTTCTCTTGGACTTTGTTCACTCTATGTTAGCAGCTTTCCTTGGAAGGTATCCCATGGCTCTTGCATCTCTGACATTTTGGGATCTCCAAGGCAACCCTGGTTTTATTGTCCCAGCTTCACACAACGGTCTGTGTAGGTTTCCACTCATGGTCCAGGTCATGCTGGACTTCAGTGGCTTTCCTTAATAAAGGAAGGAGATTGCATGATACCTTTCTGTCCTTGATTCTAAATACAGGACCATGTAGAATAACCTGCCAAATTCTGTTGGTTATTGGGGCTGGAATATGCTCTTTTGGCTCATATACATCTTCACCAGCTTTCTATTTTCATTGGTTTTCTTTACAGCCTAGGCTTAGCTGTCCTGGAACTCACTCTGTAGACCAGGCTGGCCTCTAACTCAGATATGCCTGCCTCTGTCTCCTGAGTGCTAGGATTAAAGGCCTGCATAACCAAACCCAGTTCTCAGCTTTTCTTTAATTCATTTTCACAAGTTAGAAGCTTAGCATGATGAGGTCTTGCTGTGAGGTCTCCATTCCCTTTACTTCATTTAACATCAGGATTTTCTTTAATCTGTTTATCTCTTTGACCACAGGGTTTAGCTCCATTCTACTTCTTAAAGCCCCTTTCCCCACAAATTGAATTGTATATTTTGTACTTTTTTCTTGTTCCATTTACTCCTTTTGGTTACAAGCTTGCATAAGAATGATTACTAATAACCACACTACAGGGTGGATACTAAGCTGTTTTTGAGATTT
This sequence comes from Psammomys obesus, assembly GCF_907164565.1. Classification (NCBI taxonomy): domain Eukaryota; kingdom Metazoa; phylum Chordata; class Mammalia; order Rodentia; family Muridae; genus Psammomys; species Psammomys obesus. The sequence continues at coordinate 45,688,623 of NW_026593286.1, read as the reverse complement.
CCTCTACCAATGCAATTAATCCAAAACTTTTCAATTTACCCTCAGGTAGACTTTTTAAACAAGGTAAAAAAGCAGCCACATTCTTTGCCAAAATTTCACAAAACTAGTCTTAGGCTACATGCTAACATGATTCTCCTCTTGAGTGTGGCCCCCACAGTTTAAATTAACTTAAGCACCACTATTTTCCAAGCTCCTACTAGTATGCTTCGTTAAGGCCCGCTTAAAGCATTCCATTGCTTTCCTAATCCAAAGTGCTAAGGGCCAGCTTACTCCAAACCAAATATGGTTGGGCCTGTCACAGCAGTACCCTAGTCCCTGGAACCAACTTCTGCCATAGTTAGGGTTTCTATATCTAAGAAGAGACACCATGACAACAAAAGCTCTCTTAAGGGCAAACATTCAATTGATGCTGGCTTATAATTCAAAGTTTTAGTCAATTATCATCATGGTAAAAACTATGGCAGCATGCAGACAGACATGGTGCTGGAGAGGCAGCTGAGAGTTCTATATCTGAGTCCACAGGCAATAAGAAATGACAGTGACAAACTTCCTCTAACAAGACCACAAAACCTGATTGCACCTCTCCATATAAGCCTATGGAGGCCATTTTTATTCAAACAACCACAAGTGACAAATATAAAACTAGAAGTTTCTATTGTAGAGAAAAAAGCACTGAGCACAACAATACAGGTGTTTAGGTTATAACAAAATGATTGTACACTTGAGCAAGGACAAAAGACAGAAAATAACACAACATCACAATTTCAAATACACACTGTGTTCCCAAAAATTAGTTATAGAAGCTTATGATGTTGGATGCCTGTGTGATCACAGCCTGAGCTGACTTGGATATGGTCCTTTTAGATGACCTTAGTCTCTTTGGAGTCATTTTCAGTTATTGATAGATGTAAAATTAAAAATAAGGGCTTTTCTTAACCTGCTCTAGCTCCCAAATAATGACATGGAAACCTATTATATTTATTAACAAGCTTCTGGCACTATAATTGGGCATATTTTGAGCTATTTTGACCCAATTATGCTGGCCTAGCATGTTTCTCAGCCACATCTCCCTTTTCTTGGTGTCTTAGTCTTGCCCCACTGCTTCTGCTTCATCCATATTTTCCTAGCAGCACCCTCATGGCAACTCTCTCATTCTCTTCTTTCCACTTGTGTCTCCCTCCCTGCAATTAGAAGTTCTGCCTTAACTGTCCTGCTCGCTGTCAGCTGTTCAGTTCTTATTAACCAAGCAAAGGTGATATAAAAAGATTTTTACACAACATTGAGATCACCTTAGCTTTTTGTTTCTCTGACCAAGACCATTGACAACTTCCAGCCAACTACCCTTTCATGTCAACAAACTTCCATCATCTAAAATACATTCACCCCACTTTTTTGTAATGGGGTATCATTCTCCTAAAATTGCTTCCTGTTGTCTATGGGTGACTACATTTTTTTGGAGGGGGGGCGGCTAAGAAAATTAGGAAAATGGCCAAGTCATGTGAAAGCTGGCTGTATCATTTGTTATCCAGTCTCTGTGTGATGGGAAATTTCTGGGATCAACTGAAGTCCTGATTGGAATGGGCCAAGGCTGGATGATATTAGCTAGCCATTTAGAAATTTTTCTGGATGCAGGTTTTTGACGAAACAGCTATTGAGGCAGTCTGTGAGGCTGAATTATCTGGGCTACTTGTCTTCTTTGGTGTCTAGTCCTCTTTCTCTATAAACATATAAACTTTTAAAAGTAATATACATCTTTGCATTAACACATGTATGGAATATGCAGTGTGCACAATTCAGCTAAAGATGATTCTCTCTGTTTGAGCAGATGAAAGGCATCTCTCTTTCTTTATAAGTTCGTTTGGAATGTATGACCAAACTGTAATATAAATTTTCATCCATGCCATAATAAAGGATGGCACAGTGAGTCCTGAGGATTTTGTAGCCAACAAGATTTATTGGCTATGTGGTGACATGTTATGCCTCAGCAAGTCTTGGCTGTTATCATAAAGAGGGATCAGCAATTTATATTACCTAATTTGTTGTTCTTATTGGTTTCTTCCTTCATGTCTGCAGTCAATATTTTCATGAGGTCTCCCTTAGTCAAATCTAATCTATATTAATTTTAAAGAAATCCATAGCTTTTCTTTTCTTATTGAAACAAAGACAAAACTTCTTTCTCCACAAAGTACATTTCCTGATTCTATTGTGAAGTTAGTCCGTCCTACCCCTCCATAAGCTGTTCATCTCTTTATTAACTAATTAGAGGTGATGGAGAACAATTTTTTTTTACACAGCATTGAAACAAGAGATTATTCAACAGAAATGACATCTGGACTGCAAACAGATCTCTGGGTACAGAAATGAGCATTTAAATGCAAAGTACACAAAACATCCTCTAACATATAGAAGTTGTCTAAAGAGGTAATGTGAACATGTAGCTTTCAAATATAATCCTTGTTGTCTGATTTATTCAAATCCAGTGTATCAAAAACAATAGCATTTGGACTTGCTGGCTTAATACTTTACTTTTCAGAAACTAGGTTTAGCCAGCCAATGGCTTTTCTGATGGGGAAGTAAGGAGTAATAATAAGGAGTAAGCCAACAGAAATTAGAAATCATTATGTGACCATCTCAGCTTCTTTTTCACACACAGACAAAAATCTGTTTTCACTAGCACTATGTTATTTTAATAGGTTAAAGAGAGTCAGCTTTGAGGTAGCTCTGGAGGGTTTAGGCTGAGCTGCAGGATGACAGTTTATGAATGCCTATTCAAATACATATACACAGTTATTCTCAAGTCAGAGGAAGCCCTGGTCCTTCTCAGTGAGGACTCCCTCATTTGGAATTCTTACTTTAGTTGCCAAGTACTTACATTTGACCAGTACTTTTAAACCCTTTCAAGAATTACTACTTCCGTGAGATATTTTCGTTTACTTATTGTCCTGGTTACTCTGGATATTATGAGCTTTATTCCTTCACTGGCATTAGAGCCTACTTCTTTGGGGTTCCAGCATCTATTGAAGACCAACTGAGATAGTCAGCCTTATGGACTAAGAAACTTCTGGATTTTTGGACTTTCCATTCATAGCCAGCCAATGTGGGTTAGTTGAAACATAGCTTGTAAGTAATTCTAATAATAGCTCAGTTCCATCTCATGTGCATAATTGCTAGTCAGATTCAGTAGCTGTGAGGGAGAAGGGTAAAGGGGATTACTCTGTCTGATTATGGAGATGGATTATGACATCGAACAAAAAAGACTGTTGAGGTTGGCTATTACTAGTGGCTCACAGAGATCTGGAACTTTCTTCACTTTGTTCAGGAACCACAAAAGAGGAAACACTAGCCCTGAGAAGCAGACAGAGGTGACAAGCATTTATAGTGCCATTATTTCAAGATAATGCTTAGCTGATAACATATTTGGTCATGGACTAGGTTTTTATTTCCCATGTAAGGTGAGTTTCAAATACCACACAATCTATCACAGAATCTCAAGGGGACTGCACATTTTATAATGGATTAAATTCATGTAAACTGCCACTATGAGTACAGGAAATCTAATTTAGGGGAAATATTCCAGCATAATAAGGAGGTTAAACTGAGGTGGGCACATTAGGGACACACTAGCTTTCTGGCTGACTATTTTTTTAATCAAAGAACATGTCAGTGGGAAGGCCACCAAAAATGATACGAGATTCAGAGCTGTCAGTTATCAGATGCACACCACAGGCAAATGAATATTTGGTGATGGGCTTCTGGTGCTTGGCTTCTGACAGCCTAAGCAATGTCACTTTGGCACTACAAATGAGCAGAGATCAGATTCTTTGTCACAGGCAACTGAATATCACTACTCTGCTGTCACTGGGTGGGTTAGAATGTGTGTTAACTCTTTCAGACACTAACAACCTCTTCTAGAAAATATTTTTTCTCTCGAAACTGACCGCTTATTGGATAGCAAATAGTCAAAGGTTTTAATACATATTTAAGTCCATCATTTCTTCTTCATTTTTTTCTATCTATCTCTCTATGTTTCTCTTATTCTACCTTTTGTCACTTCTTTTTGGCTAAGGAAATAGAGTCAATAAGAGTCAATGTGTCCATTTCATCTTGTTTCTTGTAGTGTTCCTCTCAGAAGGTATGCATGTGCAGTTATTACTTTTTATTTGTGTATAATTTAAAGTCTATTAACTTCTAAAGGTTATCAAATTTCTCAGACTATTCTTTATATAATAATTGCTTGGGTCAAATGTAATGTGGTTGCTAGCTTTACAATAACTCAGAAAACCTAAAAATGTTAAAATTTACCATTTTTATTTTTAATATAATTGAGTGACATCTCAGCACAGCTTTAAGAAGCCCTGCAGCACACACTATCAGATTATGCCACAACGAGGCAGGAACACTCATGTCCTATCAGTCATCTGTCATGAAAGAACAATTTCTCACAAGGGCCAGTTTAGAAAATGAACCTCTTCTGACTCGGAAGCTTGAGCTTACACAACGTTACTATCAAGGCTGCTATTGATAAGATTTAATAAACACTTGAAAACATTTGCTTAGATAAAAGACTTTGTAATTGTTTTTAAGCAGTGCAAGTGGAGTCATGCCTGATAGTCTCTTCTTTCTTTCGTTTATCAAGTGATGCTCTCTGGGACATGAAAAAGCTATTCTCTGTAGACAGCACTGTCACGATCTTACTGTGAACAAGAGGGCACGTTTGAAAGTGCACCAAGCTGAGAGTTTTACTGGTAAGACAGAGGGAAAAAATGGTCTGATCTCTCCAATTTAGACTTTCAGGTGTGTTACCTCCCACTCTCTCCACCTTAGCTCCATGTTCTAGAAGATTTACCAAAGCTCAGGCAGGTAGCGAGAACATAGATGGTTTCCTGGGTTGCTGCTATTCCTAGGGTCCCAAAGGATACATCTAACTGCAGCAGCAACAGAAATGTTCTTAAGACACAGTATTGGTTTGATTCTCAGCAGGTAGAACAGTGGGAGCTTACCCTAGGAAAAAGTTTAAAGGATATTCTTTAGCTTGATAAATTTGAACAAACATTAGGGTGTTTGTACGGTTGAGAAATGAATAGCAGATTGAAAAGGTGTATAAAGAGTACCCTGAACATTAGCCAAACTGAATTGACTGTGTTGGAACTGCTGTCTCAGAGTGTATTTAAGTTACATGACAAGATGAAGGAAACACACACACACACATAAACACACACAAACACACACAAACACACACTCACACACTTCTCAAATTTATGCTTCTATGTGCTGAAGGAATGTACCCATAACAGTTTCTGTAACACGGTGAAGAATACTTTATAAGCCTGTTTCTTAGGACAAAAACTGCTCATACCCTACAACACAGCCCCTTAAATATCATGGAAATTACTTCTTCTGATGCCTAGTGGTAAATAGTAGTCTGTTGTTTTATTGGGAGGAGAAAACCTAGTGAAATTGGACTTAGAGAGGGGCTTTAACACTAACAATCTGTGGGGAGTAGAACTACTTTTAAAGTTAATTTTTACTTTGGGAACCCAAATAGCCACTGATAACGCTCCACTCTTCATGCTGAACTATGCTGTTCAGAAGTAGGTTCTTTTTTTTTCACTAATAAACTTTTTACTTTCTTTTTCTTTTTTATTTCTTTATTAATTACACTTTATTCACTTTGTATCCCCCTGTGGTTCCCTCCCTCCTCCTGTCCCAATCCCTCCCTTCCTCCACCCTCTGCATGCATGCCTCTCCCCAAGTCCACTGTTGGGGAGGTCTTCTTTTCCTTCCTTCTGATTCTAGTCAATTAGGTTTTATCAGGAGTGGCTGCAGTGTCTTCTTCTGTGGCCTGGTAATGCTGCTTCCCCCTCAGGGGGAGATAATTAAAGAGCAGGCCAATCAGTTCATGTCAGAGACAGTCCCTGTTCCTATTATAATAGAACCCACTTGGATACTGAACTGCCATGGGCTACATCTGAGCAGGGGTCTTAGGTTATCTCCATGCATGGTCCTTAGTTGGAGTATCAGTCTCAGGAAAGACCCCTGTGCTCAGATTTTCTGGTTCTGTTGCTCTCCTTGTAGAGTTCCTGTCCTCTTGAGATCTTATGTTTCCCACAGAAGTAGGTTCTTAAAGCAGATTTGGTGGATGCTTTTGGAAAATCCTTAATTCACAGGACCATTGGACATAGATGCTGTTCCTATTTCTACTCTGCTAAAGTAAAGTAATAACAAATCCAAGATCAGGCACAATCTTTGTACTTAAATGTATTCTAGAATGATCATCTACAGACTTCATTTACTTCATATTACTCTCTCTCTTTCTCCTTCCCCCTCACTCTCTTTTTACTCTTTTTGTGTTTATCTTTCTCTCTCTTTTTTTTCAGAAAGCCAGTTTTTTTTTAAAGAAGTGAAAGCACTGAGATTTATTTACTTAGTTTTATCAACTTCATGTAAGAATAGATGAGAACTAATACAAAGACCCACAACTAGAAAAATGCACAGAGAGATAGGAGCGTGAGAGCACTCAGTCCTAAATAAGAAATCTTTATCCCATCCCTCAGGGATTAGGGAGCAATGCAAAAGTGGAGGCAGGAATATTATAAGAAACTAAAGGGGATAAATAATACTAAGGAATAAGTCCAGACACTACAGAACTGACATATATCAACTAACACTTAATGCAACAGCATATACAAGGCCTTGTATGTTCAAGTGAGCTACCTTCCCTAAGCAAGAATCTATCTTCAATAGGTGACTGCTTGCAAAGTAAAAACAGAAAGCCAGTTTTATTACTAAGACTGTCATAAACTTTTAGCATGTACCAGTAGTCACCTGCCACAATAGCACCAGATACGCTGTACAGCCAGCAAACAGAGTCTGGCCATCAGCAGACCATGCCAGAGAGGTACAACTGGGGTGGCTCTGCCTTGCTGCTGGTGCTACTTGCTTCTTGCTTCAGTTCATCTACAGTGATTTTACCCTCCAAGCCCCAGATCTTGATGCTGGAACCAGTGGCAGCACAGAGCCAGTAGCAGTTAGAGATAAATCACAAGGCATTGATGATGCCCCCACCATTTTGTATGTTCCCACCATCTTGTATGTACAGGTGCTTGCCTTCGCTGAGATCCCTGGCCATCCTTGCCTCCAGAAGTGCAGAGGGATCCATCTGGAGAGACCATTACTGTGTTCAGATAGCCAGTGTGGCCATGTGGTTTGTCTTCAGTTTGTGGTTAGCCAAATTCCACACCTTGACAAGCTTGTCCCACAGGAGACAATGATGGGGTTGCTGCTGTTGGGGGACAGAAGACACCCATTCCAAATGACTCCCATCCTGGACAGTGTAATTACAGACACTCAGAGTCCCTAACTTTATGGTCTTATTTCGGGATCCAGAGAAAATTTGCCTTGTCAGAGGCAAAGACTACGCTCAGCACATCCTTGTGGCATACACATTGCCTATTGGTGCCTGTTGTGAGATCCCAGAGGCACAGTGTTCCATCCTAGAAGCCTGAGAGGGCAAAGTAAGCATCCGAGGAGATAATAACATCACTACAAAGTAGGAATGGCCTCACAGAGCTCGCCGTGGTATGCCATAGTGGGTCGCATCCCTGGTAAGCTTCCACATGATGATGGTCTTGTCTCGAGATGCAGATAGGATCATGTCTGAGAACTCTGGTGTAATGGCGATCTGTGCTACCTAGCCCTGGAGGGTCCCACAAAGTGTCATCTGCTCGGTCATGACTACAGCTGATGTGAGGGTCGCTGCAGCAACAAGGATGGCACTGGAGAGCTCAGGAAAGCCAAGCTTCACAGCAGCTGGCACTGCAACCCTGCAGAGGAAAAGAAAGCCTATATTTCTCTTTCTTAGACACACACATCTCTCTCTCTCTCTCTTTTTATCTCACATGCACTCTGAAAACCTATAAACTTGCATATCATATCCTAAATTATTCTGTCCCTAAATGTGCATAGACAATACGTAAAAAATACTTTTAAAAGATTGAAAGTAAAATGTACTCAAGAGACTAACTGCTAAAAAATAAATTTTCTAATCTCTTCAATTAAACTTTCATGTGTCATGACTCCTGCACAGAGAGGTTTGAACAAAGGAATCAATCTCATGTGAATTTCATTAGTCATTCTGGCTGGCATTATAGACTAAAATAAATTGAAATAGGCAGAACCAAGTCCTGTGAATCATAAGCTGTTTCCTTATTTGAAAAATTCTAATGCCAGTCCCTTGTGGCAATAATCTGGGATCTCCACTCCATGGGTTTATGAAAAAATTGAAAATATTCATAGGAAATTGAATCCACTTCATCTTATAGAATCATCATTTGATAAACATCACACCATTAACCATAATCACACACAACAGACTACAAAAGGTGTGTAAGCTTTATGCAACTTTCAGTAAGTAATTGGAGAAAACGTTGAACTGGCTTGGTCCAGTAGAATGATCTCAGGAGCGGCTCAGTCTGGATGTGCTGTGTTTGTCAGTGCTGATCTCTGAATGCCTTCACCCTGCCTTCAGTGTTTTCCTTATGCCAAGAAGTCTATGCATGCAGTCACAGGGCATCATTTCTTTCTTTTGAGTTGTTGCTGCTCTTCACACATTTTTTTACATTCATTTCCAGTCATCAAAATTAAATTTATGTATTAAACATCTATTGATTACTTTACTAAAGTTGTATTTGTTCTAAATAAACTTTGAGTGCATCCTAACTATCACAGTAGGAACATCTGATTGCATGGTCTTCTGTTTTTTGTCCTCCTCCAGAAAAGCACTCATGCTGCTTTTTTTGATGTGCTTTTGATCATACAGAAGGATTGGAAAGACATTACATTCTACCCTATTAGCCAGAAAAGAACCTTCCCTATGGAGTGGGTACTGTACAACTGCATTAAATTTCTTTCTGGCCCCAGAAGCTGGAAAGAACAGAATTCACTTACCTCATAGCTAGTATTTGTAAGTTTCTATAGCAGTGCCAAGAGAACATACCAGAGGAAAACAGAAAAACAAAGAAAGCCAATACATAAATTAAAAATATCAAGAGGATGTATTGACTATATTCTAAACCTAAATCAAATTTTCTTGGATTTTTTCGTATATTACTACATAATATTGTATATCTAAAATAGTATGGAAGGATGATTGACTCAAATGACATTATCTGTTGTAAAATAAGTAATCATTAAGAAAGAGACATACCCCTCCCACCCCTCACCAACTGTGGCAGGTGGGAGAGCTGGCCTCTAGGTCATGAGAGTATTAGAGCTGTCCCTGCCCCTTTCTAGCTGCAGTGCTTGGGAATGGGCTCTGTACCTTGCCTGGGTAGCCCAATAGAGCTGGACCTGGCCGAAGGGGGTCCTTGGTGGGCTGAACCCCAAGAGATTGAGCATGGAAAGGCTGGCCCTGCTACTTGTATGCCTTGTGGTAGCATGGGTGAAGGAGAAATGTCCCCTTCTCTCTCTCTGGCCCCTAGACACTGCAGCAGGCAGGAGAGCTAGCCCTAGGTTCATAAGAGTGGGAGAGGTGGGTTTGCCTCTTGCCAGTTGCAGCACTGGGTGAGCTAGCTGAGGCATTGCTGGAGAGCTCACCTTAGTAGTATGGGTGCGTGAGAGCTGGTTGACTGACCAGCTCAGCTACCACTTAGGCCTAGGTCCAGGGTTTTGAGTTGGCCCACCCCAACTGTCCATATAGGAACTGCTGGAGCATGTGAAAGGGCCAGTCCTACATATTCAAAGCTGCAGAATCTCCATAACACAGGGCAACAACAAGATTTTGGAGAGAAGTCCCAGTGAAAATCCAGTATTGGCAGTGCAGCAGAAGCCAAAGGGGGCTCTAACCAAACCAATGAAACATTGCAACAAACATTTACAAGTAAAGATGTGTGGACAGAAGAGTAAACTGTCATAAACACACTGTGTAAAGAGTAAACACACTGTGCCACAATGAGGTGTTTGTTTTGTTTTGTTTTTTTCTTTTTGGCAGGGAGAGGTTGTAAAGGTGGAGGGCAGATACAAAGGGACAGGAAGGTGAGTGGGATTGGAGTTTGTGGTATGAAACTCACAATTTATAAATAAAATTAAAAATTGGCTAAATACAAAAAAGAAAGCGAGAGAGAAAGAAAGAAAGACATAAGGATGTGGAACATTTTTTTCCATGATTATCCACTATTATCAGGACAGCATTAGTATATGAATACTAAGAACTTAAAACCTCTATTCCTTTAAGTTTTTAAGATTTTAAGATTTCTTTTTTAAGTACTCACAATTTATCAAATAATAAAAATGTCCTGCTTCCAAGGAAAGAGAAAGTTAGGTTTCTTTAAGGATTTATGTAGTTCCTGAGATGTTACCCATACTCCAATAGATGATTCTACACCCAGGTACATAGTCATGGCACTAAGTGGACTCAGTGAGCGAAACAAACAACAAACAAAAACCCACGAGAAATGGGAAAGGAATGGTGGTAGAGGGCCTAGGGAAGATATTGGGATGGGGTAGATGTGATCAGATCATATTATATGCATGCATGAAATCCTCAAAATCAAAAGTAATCAAAATAATTGAGTGGACTGAGAGGAAATCTTACAAAAACTTCCACCTAGAATTTACCCTGCCTACTGGATGTATAGGGTAAATACTGAATAGAGACCGAGGAAATGTGCAACCAATGCCTGGCTCTACCTGCGACCTACTCCATAGTAGAAAGCCAATCCCTGACATTATTGATGATGCTCTACTGTGTTTGCTAATAGAAGCCTGGCATAGCTGTCCTCTGAGAGGCTCCGCCCATCAATGGATAAGAACAGAAACTGAGACTCATAGTCAAACACCTGGCAGAGCATAGGAAGCCTTGTAGAAGAGTAGAGGGAAGGATAGAAAGGCTCAGAAGGGGCAGGAGCTCCATAAGAAGACCAACAGTCTTAACTAACCTCAACTAACCTTGGCCCAGAGGAGCTTGCAGAGACTGAAGTACCAACCAAGAACCATACATGGACTAGACCTCGTCTCTCTACACATATATATCCAATGGGCAGCTTAGCCTCCATGTGGGTCCCCCCAAAAGGGGACAGAGGCTGTCTTTGATGGTTTCTGTTAAATGTTTTTTGATCACTTCCCCGTGGTGGCGCTGCCTTGGCAGGAAAATGTGAACTAGGAAGTGTACAGGCCTGATGAGACTGGGTGTGCTGGGGTGCTGGGGTGGGTTTCTGGACAGGGGCTCCCCTTTTCTGATGGGCATGGGAGGGGAGGTAGAGGAATGAGGAAAGGACGGGTAGGAAGGGACAGAAAAGAGATGAAGGAGGAGGCTACGGCTGAGATGTGAAGTGAATAACTAATTAAATAAAATAATAATTGAGTGGTATTTTTCTATTTTTTTTCTCTTGAACCCACTAACTATCCAATAATCAATGAATTCTTAGCTTTCATAGAATGACGAAGACCATACCATGTTTTATTTTAGTCATATCAGTTGTGAGTCTTAATCTATATTTTGTTTGAGCAAGAGATGAAACCAAAAATGTTTTTCACTAATGGAAGTACGTTAAAGAAATTATCTTTCAAAATGTAAGATGGTTTATTTTTTGAATTATATATAATAATCAACATGGTATGAAAGGTCTACAATTTATCTATCTATCTATCTATCTATCTATCTATCTATCTATCTATCTATCTACACACACACACATTTATCTTTGTTCTTTCTTTTTTACATGCATTTCTTTTAAAAATTATTAATTACAATTTATTTGTTATGCCCAAATAGTGATACCCCAAAAGACCACCATGAGGAGTTGAGTCTGTTGCAAAATACATGAGGACCTTTTAGTTACAAATTATTACAAGCTGCAGCTTGGGCTCACACCAAAGTGGTGGTAGCCGAGAGCCTTGTGCTCCTGTTAGTTGGGTGATTTAAAGATTCCAGTCCTTCCCAGCATGCCCAAAGCAGGAGGATTCCTGCCTGGAAAGCATTTATTGGTCAAAACATAAAAAGGGATGCTGCATTTTTAATTGATTGGCTATAAGAAGGTCCCCAAACCATTAATGGTCTATCATCCCTTTGTAGGGGTATGGACCGGTTTCTTAGCAACTATATCTCTAATGGGTGGGGAAAGAATGCAGTAAGGCTAGTTCTTCTCCTCAGGGCATTAAGGCTAGCCCTTCTGTAGGTGGCGGGACATATCTCCACTCAGCTAGCCTTAGTTCAGGTCTGTGCTTTAAACTTTAAAATAATAGCCACTGATTTTTAATCTTTTGGTCTCTCGTTTTCACTTTGTATCCCAGCTGTAGTTCCCCTCCCTAGTCCCCTTCCAATCCCATCCACCCTCCCTCTTTTCTTCCCTTGCCCCTCCACCAGTCCACTGATAAGGGAGATCCTCCTCCCCTTCCATCTGACCCTAGCCTATCAGGTCTCATCAGGACTAACTTCACTGTCTTCCTCTGTAGCCTGCCTGGTAAGGCTGTTCTGCCCTCGGGGGAAGTAACCAAAGAGCCAGCCACTGAGTTTATGCCAGAGACAGCTCCTGTTCCCCTTACTAGGAAACCCACTTGGATACTGAAATGCCATGGGCTACATCTGTACAGGGGTTCTAGGTTATCTCCATGCATGATCCTGAGTATCGATCTCAGAAAAGACCCCTTTGCCCATATTTTTTGATTCTGCTGCTCTTCATGTAGAGCTCCTCTCCCCTCCAGGTCTTTCATCTCCCCCTTCTTTTATAACATACATTTCTAATGTTTCCATTTGCAGTAGCATTTAGAGCTTAGAAATGTTTCTTCATGGACTTGTTCCATATATTCATTTTTATTTTTTATTTCTCGGAAAAATGACAATAAGGATGTTCTAAAAGTTGGATATCTTAAAGTTTATGATTCCTTTCCTATACTGACTGTGGAATGATGCCTTGAACATGAAACTTCCCTTTATTTCTGAATTTCCACTGTACCTTTGCTGGTGCTGCTGGTGTGATTTTTCTACATGAAAGGACAGGGTAAGAAGAGCTACACCAAAGTCATTAATGATTCCCTTGAGGGGAAAATAATAGATATTTCTGATCAAAGACAAAAACAAGTTATGATTCAGTCACCCCTTAGGAATGTGCTATGTGGTTTATGAAAACTTCTCATTTTCATTATGAGTAACAAAGGTGAGAAATCAGTTTGCTGTAATCTTGGCATGACAGCACAACTATTATTTACTATATGAAATCAAACAATTTCTGGATCCTGTTTTTGTTACCAAACTCTGTTCTTCCAATCTCTGCATATTGTCAAAGATACATTCTTCTCAACAGTTTTGAGTTGATACTACCGACACCTGTCATTGAAAACAGACTACACACACAATGAATTTTCTGGTTACATTACTGTCTTCATAGACCAAAGGGTGTAGACGGTGAGCAGTGTTGGCTATTAATCCCACTGATGCTTATTAAGGAGCTCAAAGGCACAGGGAAATAGTGTAAACCAGAAAGCATTTGTTTAATAGCAGCTGCAGAAGAAAGCCACCACAAAGTACTCTGCACATGTTCGGTATCTCGAGAACCAAATTCCGAGAAGACCATCCACCTAGTCTTCAGTATTAACTCTCAGCAGTCCCGCTTGCTACTCTTAAGAACCGAAGCCAAACTTCAATAAAAACAAACAAACAAACAAACAAACAAAAAAACAAAACAAAACCTAACCTGTGGGGGTGAGAGAGTTGGGTGATAAATGTACTCTCATTTCTAGAAACTATTAGATTTTTTTTTCTCTACCTCAAAGAAAGAGAAGCAGAGCAAATTTCCAAGGCTGAGCTTTTTTTTTTTTTTTTTGGTTGGGGGGTGAGGTTTCTTCCTAACACTGAGCCTAATTATCTGTGTGTACCATCAGCAGAGATTCTGAAGGTAGTGCTTATTGAAACTGACCTGGTGGGCATCCAGGTCTTAAGGATGAATGAAAAATAACTCTACTGAATACTGCTGAATATGTGATAATGTAATTAGTATTCCTGCCAACAGAATTGAAAATGAGATGTTGCATCTCCAGGGACTTTTACAAGTCTCTGTAAATAGTTTTTCTTAAAATATACAAGATACATAAGGGCTAAGCAAAAAGGTTCACTCTAAATTAAAATGCTATTATGCTACAGATGATGTGGGTGAAGGGCTTACTGAATCCTCACTTGCAGATTGACAGGAGAAAGCCATCATTTACATATTTTCCAAGTATACTCAGCCCCAAAGGCATTTCAGTTTTTCAAAGAAAAATAAAAGCCACTTGGGTTAAAAATAATCCAGTAGAGGAATAAGATGGAAACCCATGGCTAGTGTCTCCATGACTCTGAAAATAAACATTAATATTTATTTGATAAAGGAAAAGGAACTCTTTGAGATAAGGTACTTTCTTCATATTTCAAAATGACAATTTTTTTTTTTAAGTATGGTGTTTCAGATTTATGGAAGATTGCTGCCTCGATTTGTTTGAAAGATTAAGTCATTTACTGTATTGGCACCAAATCAAGTCAATCTAATCAGTTTTCCCTTGGATACTTTAGTAACTTAGAATTTAAATGTTAATGAGTTCCATTCGGATTATTTACATACAGGTGCAGAGGAAATAATCCAGTGGGTTGTTGCCCAGTATCTGCAAGCTAAAACTGCACAGACAAGAATTCTTATGTTTTTCTTTCTCCCAGAGCATTTGCAAAGGATGAGTGAGCTTCCCTCAGTCTCAGCGGGACTTCCTCAGTCTGGCTGGATTTCAACACAAAATGATTTCCTCCTCAGAAACAAGCACACAATGCCAGTTCATCTCTTACTGCAAATAGGAATAGAGATGTATGTTTGTGGCTTAAAGACTCAAGCCAGAAAGATATCTAAAAGGACAGCCACTGGGTGAAATAACTAGCCTCAGTGGGGTGACTACAAAGTAAAGTACACAGAGCTGGAGACCCATAGTACCTAAAGCCTTTTCCTCAGGTTACCGTTAAAAAGCTGTGCAGCTCTGAGCAAGCTTCAGTTGTTGCCTATGTAAAGACAGTAGTTGGAACCACTTTCTCTTCCATGTATTCCCATCTACTGTATGCTGACAATTTGCAATTTACTGTTAAGGGAAAGCTGAATATAGTATCCCCAAATACACAACATTGTCATAAAGATTACTTTGAAGCTGAAGTCAATGGAAAAGCAGAAGACATATATTGTCCCCCCTCCACTGATTGCCTAAAAGCAAGACAGAAATTCACAAAAGTGTCTCTTCATTGCCTTTGATGAAGGACATTGCTGATCCCTGAAGTTGTTTGGGAACCTGCTCATTCTAGAAGTAACACCTGAGGAATCTACTAATAAACGTTACCAACTAGACTTAAATCTACCATGAAGTTCTTTCTGTATTGATCTTTGGACTTCTGTCTCTAGCCACTCAATATCATTTTTCTTTGTCTTATCACTTCTCTGAAAATCCTTTGTAGAATTTAAGCCACGCTTAGAGAAATACTTCTTCCCTGAGGAGTACATATATGTAAGATGTGTGTTAATATGTATGACAGTAAACATCGTTGTGTGTTCTCTTGATAACGTTTGCTATAGATGTCTCAGGAGGTGCTGTCATTTAGTAACATCCCCTCAGGATCCATTTGCTGCCAATGTGATGCTATTAACCAACAAGGCCATTAAGAAGCTACAAGGAGCTTGGCTCATCCTTATAATCTCAGGGAGGCTGAGGCAGGAGGGTCGTCATGGACTTGAGGTCAGCCTGACCTACACAGTGAAGTTCAGGCTGGCTCGGCTAATAAAAGGGTTTTCTTTTAAAAACTAAAACGGATAAGTAAATGGGTTGCCCTTCGGAAGGTTTCGTAGTGTGTTTAGCTTTCTGCTCCATGTGCATTTCTCTCATATTGGAGGCCAGCTTCTCTCTTCTTAGAGGATGTACCACACAACAAACTCGCTAATGCCTTGTTCCTGAAATTCCAGTCTCTAGGAATGTGAGCAAAGAGTGCTTGCTGCCAGGTGTTCTGCTGTCATAGCACAAAAACAGACAGATGTAGAGGAAACATTACTTGTTTTCTCTCATTGTGATGAGCTACTGACCAGTTAACTCATTGGCCTGAAACATTCTTGACTGAAATAGGTTTTTCAACTTTTTAAAAAGAATTTTAATTGATGTCGTTCTGTATTATCACTTTCAACACCGTGTAGAGACTATGGAAAACCAAGAGGCATCATCCTTTTCATTTTGCAAACTTTGGACCAGTCTTGCTTAATTGAGAGTTGAGGGTACATGTGAATAATTAACGAACTTATATGAGTTGGCCTATTTTCAGTTTTAGATGACATTATTTGTATCTTTTGTTGTTGTTGTTGTAGTTGCTGTTGGTTTCGTTTTTGTTTTTCAAGACTAGGTTTCTCTGTGTAGCCCTGGCTGTCCTGGAACTCACTCTGTGGACCAGGATGGCCTCAAGCTCTTGAAACTTGGCTATTAACCTACCTCTGCCTCTAGAATGCCAGGATTAAAGGTGTGTGCCACCATGCCCACATTTCTGTATCCTCTTTACAATGTAATTTTTTATAACAGCTTTAATGATAGGAATTGGGCTTAGCAGTGATCTTTTTAATAATGTTAACAAAACTTAATTCCTCAGATAATATGATACTTTTTTCTAATTGTATTATTGCTCTTTGAAAATTCCTATCTTGTCTTGGTGCTTCTGGCATAAACATTTCTTCCTTTCTTTACTTTTTGTTTTTTGAGACAGGGTTTCATGTAGCCCAGACTGCCTTAGAACTCACTGTACAGCTGAAGATGATCTTGAAATCCTCATCCTCTTGCCTCACCTTCCAAGTGAGGCATGAACCACTATACCCAGCTACAAATACTTCTCCAATACTTCAGCTTCCCGTTTATATAAAGTGAACAGGACACTATTTATCCATCATTTATATGAGACAGACCCTAAATTGGGTTCTTTCTATGTATACATTTCTTTGGGGCAATATGTCTGTAGCTCTGATTGTTATAATAATGATCATGCCTCATTTATACCTGGCATAATGAGGTTTATTTGTAGGGAGGGGAAGGGGAGAAGAATTAGAGCCTGAGTGAGTCATGAGGACAGAGAGAAAGAGACAGAGAGAAAAACCAAGAGAAACAGGGGTGGGGAGAGAGAGAGACAGAGACAGAGACTAAGAGATAACTGCAGCCAGAGGGGGCGAGCTGGGGTGGGGGGTGAGCCTTTATATCCTGTGCGTCTGATGCATGGGCACAGGTGTTGTCAGGACCTGAAGACCCCTGAGGATAGGCCAGTTGAATTGCCTGCACAACTGCTTTTCTATAGCTCAATCATTCATTCAGTCATTTTTATTATCATAACCATTGAATACTGTCATTTATTAATACTAAACAAGTACTAAGTGCTAGAGGTACAATAGAGAATAGAACAGAGCTTTTGCCTTTAGATAAGGACTGTGATAAAAGAGTTAGCTTTTATGCTGATGACGAATTCTAAGTAGTCTTTAGATCCATTTTCTTCTTTATCTTTGGTTTTACATGCAATAGTATTTTTCTAAATACGCAGAGGCTTGTGTTAAAGAGACAAAAACTGAGAAACCTGGAACAACAGAAACAACTTCAAGCATATTCTGTAATAAATTAAAAAAATATGATCCTATTCTGGACCTAGGAAGTACTGAGATTCAAAACACCTATTTTTCACAGCCCATTTCCCATGACTGTCCCTTTTTCTCCGTTTCTTTCTTCTGGAATCATCTTCCAGAACACTCTTTGTAGGCCTCACACTACTCATCTTAAAAGATTAACATCTATGAGTGTGTGGTGACTGATACAACATTAGCATATTGTAGAAACATAATCTCAAATTCTGTGATTCAGAAATAGAAAATGTTTGCCCAGGCAATGGCTTTTGTGAAATATAAAATTATAGGTACTATTAAAGAGGAGACATTTGTAAAGAAAGTTGCCATTATCTTTAGCCATGAGGGCAGAGAACTAGAATAATAGAATCAAACTGATCAAGCAACCTCTCAGCATATATATTTCTTAGGTCCATTTTTGTAAAGCCAGTATATATTAACTTTAATCAAACTTAATTTCAGAACTGAAGAGCCCTAACATCTAAAAGCATATTGGCTAGAAAGGTTGATAAAGGACATCTGAAAAGAAGGGAAATAAACCTGTTTTTCTAAGGATGTGTCCAAGCACTGAAGTCTTCATCCCAATAGCACACACATTTCCTGACTTTCAATCTGACACCCATAAATATTCTTGCTCAATGGGTCTTTGGGTTCCCCGGTCTCTGTAAATATACCATAGCTTTTGATTGTTTTATGGTGGAAGTTTATTTTATTTTGTCTTCACAGTTGGCTTTGTTTTTTTTTTCCATGTTTTATAGACCCTTGTCTTTTTATTAGTTCAGTGTTCCCTGTTGATTTTGTGTTTTATATTCCTGCTGTCACCACCAGAACCTCACTGTAAACAAGAATGTTGCATCTCAGTGGGTTATTTTCTGTTAATGACCTGTGATACAGTATATAAATAAACCAGAGAGCCATCCACAGGTGCAGTTTATTAGAGTTACTGCTCTGTGGCTCGGGTAATGTTCCTTCGTTCTTTAAAACTTTGCTGCTTTGAGAAGCAAAAGGGCCAGCTCTCTGGCAGTTTTGAAGAGAGAAAAATGAGCCTGCCACTTTACAATGGATGGGAAGCTGGACTAATAATCATCACTTCAATTTCTCAGTGTCAACATCTGGAATGCTGTACAAGATAAAACAGTCCACTAAACCAAATTACTCAGATAAAGTAGTCCTGTCCAAACAGCTGACTTGAGCAGGAGTAGAGAGAACATACAAGGTCCCTCCTCACACATAAAAAGTAATACCCACACTATACTGCTCAATTAGAACAAGAGGGATTGTTTTGGGCTGCACACAGGTGTATAATGAAGACCGATAATGATGGCTTATTAATGAATTCTCATAACCCCCGGTGTGGTAGGCATTATTAAGACATGGTTCACGTGGGGCAATGGAGGCTAAGTAACTCGCCCAAGGCCACATAGTGAATCAATCTCCACCAGAGAACACAGGCATCAGATGAGCTCCTGCTACACCTTCTGCTCTAACCACTAGATCATGGTCTGTTTCTGTCTTGGGATGAAATTAACAGAACTGAAATTGGAGCTCAAGAGCCAAGATATAGAAGGAATATTTTGTAATGATTTCTGAAGGGAACTGAGAGGCAATAAGGGGCTCTGAGAATACTGTAATGTGCTTCAGATAACAGATACGTATTTCTGGCTTTGAAGTGCATTAGGAGCAGATTCTGCCACACATCAGATGCTTTCAGGGTAGGCAAGGCAAGAGAAATAACTTGAGTAAAGCATAAAATGAAAAAGAGGAGACTAATGTCCTGGACAGTCTATGTTAGTATGCAAAATACTGAAAACATAACTGAGATGTGTTCAGGCATATTCACGGTGGTATTGCTATTGGCCCTAAAACAATTTATTCTCAGAAATTTGTATCTGAAGTCGTATAGAAAATAAGGCTGCAGGTGTCTCCCTTTCTAATTGTGAATAGATTGCTAAAAGAGAACTCTTTGTTTTTTCACCTTTTTGGTGTACATATCAAAACAAAATGAAGTTCACTTACAAAGCTTTATGTTTGTTTATTTGTGGTTTCCAAATCTACATATCTGTCAAGCGTATCTAGGATGAATCTATTCTACCAACAAAAGCAGCCCACGTATAACAAATCCTCAGTAATTGAAGGTGTTTTGCTAGTGCGCACACAGTCACGCCTGTCTTCAAGTGATGAGTTTCACTCTGATGCATCTCAATATTCAAATTTGTTCCAGGTTCTTTACCAGACAGACATACTTATTTCTATTTGCTGTGTTTGTTCTGGAAATATGAGTGGAACTACATGATCCTTTAGCTTTACTCTTGTATCAAACAATCAAGAGCATGCCCTTCATGGCACTGCACAGAATTACTTTTGTATTTGGCACTTTCAAACAACTTAAAAAATCTACTAACCAGTGAATTATACAATATTAGAAGAAATCACATAAACTTCACAATAACCAGGTCATAGCTGCTCCTACCTAAGTGTTCTGTTGTCTTAATTGCCATGCTCTGATAATCTTACTATTTAGATACTGGAGCATCATGGCAGTTCATTTTGATCACCTGTTACTTTGAACAGATATGACAGTGCATTGGCATCGAACTGCTGGAAAGAGAGGTGAAGCTGTTAGCATCTGAAGATCATCCCAGAGCTCTGCATCTCTGGCTCTTCTCACCTCTCCAGGATTTCTCAATAACACAATCTTTTCAGATACTGGATGATCAGGTAATTAAAGATACACATATGTAAGTACTTCCTCTCCATGGAACATCTATACGACTGCATCTTATAATCTCTATTATAATATATATAATATATAATTCTTATTCCATATTATATACATATTAAATATACACATATAATATGTATTTATAATAATATGTATATAGTATGTATATAATATATAATGTGTTTATATTATGTATCTGTATTATAAATTACATCAAAATGCTCAGAGAAAGACCACTTTCAGGTGTTACCTTTGCATATCTGCATAAAAGTTTTAAATCATCTACCAAAAGGTTAACATTTTCTTTGATCATTCATTTGTTTTTAAGAAAGAAAAATGAAGTACTGTTATACTTATTTATCAGCAGGCACAACAAAGAAAACAAAAATGGTTGAACTGGCTCGGTGGATAAATAAAGGTTCTTGTTGCCAGACTGAACTGTCTTCATTCAATCATTGAGACCCATGGGATAGAAGAAGTAAAAGGACTCCTAAGAATTATTCTCTGACCTCTAAATGTGAATACATGCTCATGTGTACACACACACAAACACACACACACACACACACACACACACACATGCCCACACCTGAGGGCACACAGAGGAAATAAATTTAAAAACTCACAAGTACATTGGCAAAAATGTATCTGAATCAACTAATACTCTCGATGATTATTGCCAGAGGGCAGTTCTGGTACTTTTGAGAAACAAAGAGGCCAGCTTTTTGTTCTTGAGCAGAGTACCCAATTCATCATCTGTTTAGTCACTCACATTTTTCATACCTAACTTTCATTTTTACTCTTTTAATTTCTAAGTTACTAAATGCCATGGAAATGAAACAAACAAACAAACAAACAAAAACCTTTACCTGCTTTGAGATATGATTCCCGTGTAATGTGTGATGGAAATACTTGTATGTGCTTAAATGTGAGCATTAATACATATGAACACATATAAATTTTCATAGTGATTTGTGTGACACAGTGTTTCATCAAGTAAGATCACTAACTGAGAGGATTTGGTGGCTTCTTCTCTGTAGCTTCACTTAGCAGACACTGCCAGGATTTCAGCCTCCTGAAGGACACGGCAGGTGGTGCTGAGGCTCAGTGGATGTGGCGGGAAAAACCCCGGCATAGGACATACTCCAAATGTACATGCTCATTTAAGACGTGTGATTAGATTTCACTTGTATGTTTTCCTGTTGAACAAAGCCTTTATTTTTTGGATATTTGGTCATTGCTTTAACTATAGAACAATTTTGTTATAGAAAGTTATTCCTATTTAGAACATTTCTGCTAGATTATGTAGTAAGTCTGAAATTTGCTTTACAGGACAAAACAGATTTTAAATCTGTTTATAAAACTTGGCTTTTAACAGATAGTAGAGTAAAACAATATTTTAAAAGACTTTTAACTATGATAACTAAAATTTGAAATAAGGTACAGAATATCCCTCAAATAAAAAAATTATATAAAAAAAAGAAAGAAAGATAGAAAGAAAGAAAGAAAGAAAAACCAGATGATTTCATCAACTCAAAGAGAAGACATAACACATCAATGACTGTTCTGACAAGAAAATCAGGACTGGATGTAGGTATTCCTAACTCACCTCTGGAGTACTCCACATGCTGAAATTTTTCACATTTTCTGAGAGTGTATTCATTGGACTTTGAAAATACGAGATGACACTCATCTTCAATACCAGTGATAACTGACTAAACAAAGTAAGTAAACATTTCACTTTTTATGTTTCTTCCCGTCTGGTAGATTTCTTTTGTAAATTTTATTTATTTATTTATTACAATTTCTTCCCTTTATATCCCAGTTGTAGTCTCCTTCCTCGTCTCCTGCCAGTCCCACCCTCCCTCACTCTTTTCCCTCTCTGCCCTTCCCCTAGTCCAGTGATAGGGGAGGACTCCTCCCCTTCTATCTGACCCTAGCCTATCAAGTCTCATCAAGGTTGGCTGCATCATTTCTTCTGTGGCCTGGCAAGGCTGCACCCCCAGGGGGAAGTGATCAAAGAGCTTGCCACTCAGTTCATGTCAGAGACAGCCCCTGAACCCCTTACTAAGGAAACCACTTGGAGACTGAGCTGCCATGGGCTACATCTGAGCAGGGGTTTAGCAACAATTCCCATCTCTGAATACTTCTGTCCTGCCCATTACTGAGCCTTATTTACATCAGATCCTAGGAATGAGCTTTCTAGATATGAGAAAATTCATAAAATTTAATAAATAATATGTGATTCCCTCATGCATAAAATGTGATACATAGACAACAGTTAGAACTGTAAATAGTAATTCCTGAAAGAAGCTATGTCTGCAGAGACTGAGTGGCCTGCAACATTCCAACCTTCCCAATCACCAAAGTTCTAATCAGTCACTCACTCTCTGCAGACATAGCTCACTGTAGACGCCCTACAAATCATTTCTTGTTAACCTGTATGTGGTAACTAACAATCTGTGACTAATCTATTAAAGCCTTTTAGACCCTATTAGCTTAGCAGACCCCTAACTTCCACCAGCCCAGAAGCTAAGAATGTTATCAGGTAACACCAAAGATGTAAAAAAGCTGTCCCTATCTTTATGTAACCACCTCTTTGAAGAAATGCCAATGTATTTTAAAACTTGCTGTGACTTATGATTTTCTTTGCCCATAAAACTACATAACTTCATGAAGCTTCTTCCACTTCGGAACATGGATGTGAAATAACCTAAATCTGTGTTCTGGGACCATATCCATGTAAGTATAGCTCCAAAAACAAAGAAACAAACAAACAAACAAACAAAAACCCAAAAAACCAAAAAAACCTCTTATCTTAACAAAATATAAAGCAATTAAGAACTCAGTATTATGGTGAATTATCTGCCATTACTTTTGTTTTCAGTAAGGAAATAAAACTTTAAATGAAATAAAGTTTTTAATAAAGAAATAAAAATAAAAAACAATAGTAATCTTTGTTAATGAAATAACATTAACATTGATCCCACTTAAAATTATTATTTTGACTTAGCTAAATTTTAATTAACATTAATTAAATTATTATTAATAACATTGATATTAGTTTGTTGTTCTATAAATTAAAGGAGAACAGATTATCTACAAAAAAGAAGGACAAAATTATGCAGTGGGCATAGAACAAATTACTGAGTAAAGAAAGGATTCAGTTCTTCAGATCAGCTTCTGTAGCAGCAGCAGCTTCCTGCTTCCCACAGTATGGAGAGTGCTGTCAATTAGACGTCACTGATTAATTGGTATCTGCACTGTACTCCTTACACTTTTGATAGAGTGCAATTTTTGTACATTTCTTATCCTAATAATCGAATATGATTAACTGTTATTAAATATCAATGAGTATGCTTAAGAATAACAGATTACTTCTCAAAAGTGTTTCAGCTCACGCAACATATCTCACTTGGCCACATATTTCAGTATTTTACTTAAACATCCTAAAACACCCAGAATTCTAGTCTTAAAGCCTCTGAAGTTTCTTTTCCCTTTAGGATAGTGTCAACCTTATTATTATTTTTTTTTTGATTTTTATTTTTTTCTTATCAGTTACATTTTATTAACTCTATCCCAGCCATGTCCTGATCCCTCATTCCCTCCCAGTCCCTCCCTCCCTCCCTCATCTCCACCATGCCCCTTGCCAAGTCCACTGATAGGGGGGACCTCCTCCCCATTCATCTGATCTTGTTTTATCAGGTATCTTCAGGACTGGCTGCAAAGCTCTCCTCTGTGGCCTAACAGGACTGCTCCTCCCTTGGGGGGTGGGGAGGCCAAAGAGCCAGTCATTGAGTTCCTGTTAGAAATAGTCCTTGTTCCCCTCACTATGGGAAACCAATTGGTTACTGAGCTACCACAGGCCACATCTGAGCAGAGGTTCTAGGTTACATTCATACATGGTCCTTGGTTGCATGTCAGTCTCAGAAAAGGCCCTGTGCCCAGATATATTTGGTCCTTGTGGAGCTCATATCCTTTCCTCATCAGATTAACTCCCCTTCTTTCTTATGATTCCCTGTACTCTGCCAAAGGTTTGGTCATGAGTCTTTGCTTTGAAAACACTGCTAGTTAGTCTTTCAAATGCGCTCAGTAGACTCCTGTCAATGTTAAATGCGCATCCCATCTGTCTTTCAAAACAAGGATTGATAATTTTACCCCATGTCCGCTCTCTTGATTATCTTTTTTAGGTGTATAGATTTCATTTTGTTTATCATATCTTATAGGTTTATATAAGTGAGTATATGCCGTGTTTGTCTTTCTCCTTCTGGGATATTTCACTCAGGATGATCTTTTCTAGATCCCAACATTTGCCTGCAAATTTCATGATTTCCTCCTTTTTGATTGTTGAGTAGTATTCCATTGTGTAAAAATACCACAATTTCTGTACCCATTCCTCTGTTGATGGACATCTGGGTTGTTTCCAGGTTCTGGCTATTACAAATAAAGCTGCTATAAACATGGTTGAGCAAATATCCCTTTTGTGTACTTGAGCAAACTTTGGGTATATACCTAGCAGTGGTATAGCAGGGTCTTGAGGAAGCACTATTCCTAATTGTCTTAGAAAGCGCCAGATAGATTTCCAGAGTGGTTGTACCAGTTTACATTCCCACCAGCAGTGGAGGAGGGTTCCTCTTTCTCCACCCAGAATCTCCAAAACAATCCTGTACAACAACAGATCATCTGGAGGTATCTCCATCCCCGATCTCAAGTTGTACTACAGAGCAATAGTAATAAAAACTGCATGGTATTGGCATAAAAACAGAAAGGAGGATCAATGGAACCACATAGAAGACCCAGAAATAAACCCACACACCTATGAATACTCGATTTTTGACAAAGAAGCCAAAACCATTCAATGGAAAAAAGACAGCATCTTTAACAAATGGTGCTGGTCCAACTGGATGTCCACATGCAGAAAAATGAAAATAGATCTATACTTATCACCCTGCACAAAACTAAAGTCCAAGTGGATCAAAGACCTCAACATAAAACCAGATACTCTAAATCTGTTAGAAGAAAAAGTGGGGAACAGCCTAGAACTCATTGGCACAGGAAACAACTTCCTGAACAGAACACCAACAGCACAGGCTCTAAGAGCAACAATCAATAAATGGGACCTCATGAAACTCAAAAGCTTCTGTAAAGCAAAGGACACGGTCATCTAAACAAAACGCCTTCCTACAGATAGCGAAAGAATCTTCGCTAACCCTTTATCTGACAGAGGACTAATATCGAGTATATACAAAGAACTAAAGAAGCTGAAAAGCAGCAAACCAAGTAATGCAATTAAAAAATGGGGAACAGAGCTAAACAGAGAATTCTCGACAGAGGAATATTGAATGGCAGAGAAACACTTAAAGAAATGCTCATCCCTGGAGGGGACGGGAACTCCACAAGCAGAGCAACAGAACAAGATAATTTGAACGCAGGGAACTTCCCAGAGACTCATACTCCAACCAAGGACTATTCGTGGAGATGACCTGGAACCCCTGCACAGGTGTAGCCCATGGCAGTTCAGTGTCCAAGTGGGTTACATAGTAATGGGAAGAGGGACTGCCTCTGACATAATCTGATTGGCCTGCTCGTTGATCACTTCCCCCTGAGGGGGGAGCAGCCTTACCAGGCCACAGTAGAGGACAATGCAGCCACTTTTGATGAGAACTGATAGACTAAGATCAGAAAGAAGAGGACAACCTCCCCTATCAGTGGACTTGGGGAGTGGCATGCATGCAGAAAGGGGAGGGAGGGTGGGATCGGCAGGGGAGGAGGGAGGGGCTTATGGGGGGGATACAAAATGAATAAAGTGTAATTAATAAAAAAATAAAAAAAAAAGAAATGCTCATACTCATTAGCCATCAGGGAAATGCAAATCAAAACGACCCTGAGATATCACCTTACACCCATCAGAATGGCCAAAATGAAAAACTCAAGGGACAACACATGCTGGAGAGGTTGTGGAGAAAGGTCAACCTTATTTTTAAGTTGAAACGACATAGGATACTAGCTCCATCTTGGAGCACTTCCTTTTCCTACATGCCTAGGCAGAACATGGCTGTTTTATGGTGTGGTTTTTCTTCTTCTTCTTCTTCTTCTTCTTCTTCTTCTTCTTCTTCTTCTT
>NW_026593286.1:45650235-45662137 GCF_907164565.1 Psammomys obesus | reverse complement strand
TTCTTCTTCTTCTTCTTCTTCTTCTTCTTCTTCTTCTTCTTCTTCTTCTTCTTCTTCTTCTTCTTCTTTTGGCTATTTTGTGACTTTGAATGTAATTGCATTAAGAAAAAGCAGAGGGGAAAAAACCATGTGGGAAGAAAATAAAAGTATCCTTTGCTATCTATGAATAGCAAAGAGAATATGAACATTCTAAGACACCTCAGTGCATAAAGCCGAGATATTTGCTACTGAAGGGAGCATTGGGGAACCATTGGTATATAAGGCTTAACAGAAGACAAACATGTTCAAATAAAAAACAATCAATCAAACTCTAAAAGTTTGTTTTCTGAAGAGAGGAAGAGAAAGAAAGGTATGAAGGTGTGTGACTCTGGGAGGTGTTAAGGGAAAGGAAATCCTGATCAGAATGTATTGTTTGAATTTTCAATAAAACATTCAATAAAATATTCAAACAATTTTCAATAAAATAGGCATTGAGACTTTCTTGGTAATGGATGAAAACTGAGAAGCAGAAAAAAATAACGTTTTTATGGATGAATCTTTACACCTCTTTCATGGTATCATATTGATTTCTTTTAACCATTTAAAGTGTATTTGTATAAGCTGAAAGGAAAGTAAGATAAACTGAACTAACAATTTTAAGTCTTCAATAACTACCCATCTTTCCCAATAGTGTGGCTTGGAAAGTTGGATGTCTACTTTTATTAAAATAAAAGTCGGAGACATTAGTACATCTCCCAAGTCTTCTTAGCCATAAGTCACACACTTCCACTCTGTTGAGCTCTTTATAAACCAAATTTAATACCTCATCTTAATGTTATCTGCTTATTATCATGGACTCAGTAATTTGTCACGTCTTTCCAAGCTTCTTATACACCTTTCAAACAAAACTGTTTTACTGTCTTTGGCAAACAAAATAGCAGCCTGCATAGATCCTCATTTTTTAAATCTCTCTTTCTCTCTCTATGTCTCCCCCTCTCTCTTTCTCTCTCTCTCTCTGTGAGGAGTTCTCTCTCACATGCCTGTATGGATGTGTGTATGTGTGTTTGTGGAGTTATGGATATGTATCACCTTTTCTATAGATTCAACTCTGATAGAGTGTTTAGATTAGCAGGATCCATCATGGCTGCTACCAGGACCACAAGAGACGCAGTTAATTCACCAATAAAACATTAGAGAATCACAGAATTTTCTATATTCTTGAACTAGGTGTTGTTTCTGATGAAAACTGACAGAAAACATTTCCTGAGTATTTTATTTCTGTCTGCAAGGCAATAAACTTTTAAATGGAATCCTGATTTCTGAAAAGCCACCCGTAGTTCTCAAAATACTCCAAGCTAGGCATGTTTTTCAGACTTTGCCAAATTCAAGAAATCCCAAAATGTGTAACATGTCGTATAACAGATTTCCCCTTTTTTCCCCTTAAAAATATGGGTGTGGGGAGTGGAGGACATATGTGAGAGGGATTTGACTAATCATGTCTGTGTCTAAGACACATTCTAATTCTGTAAAGCAGAAGGAAAAGAAAAACCAGAAGCCAAATGGAATACATCATATGTTGTCTAAAAACTGCAGTAGATAATAAAAACAAAGCAGTTTGCATCACATTTTTTTTGTAGGAGACACAGAATAATATGGCTTCCTGCTCTGTTTTCCATTTCTAAACAAGTTTCAAAATGGAAACAAAACAAGAAGATCCTTGTTCAAAAATGTCAAGTTAGCTTCGCTATTCAGTGGATACCTTGAAATATTTTCAATAATAGTGAGAAATGTATTCCTTTCCTATTTCATTTCCTGATAGTGTCAGCTGAGAAAATATGGAGAACATACAAAACACCTCTACTATGCTTGAATTTGGCTAATTTGAAGATCAAGATGATTAAATTAATAAGCATACATTAGCAGCATGTCTCTGAGGGATTTCCAGAAAGGCTTAACTAAGGAAGGCAGCACCACTTCCCAGGCTAGGTTTCTGAATGTAGCAGAGGGGAGAAAGCCAGTCAGCCACAATTTTTCTCTTTGGATTCTGGCCCACAGAATGAGCTGCCTGTCTGTACTGTGAGTGCCATGCTGGCTAAACCTTTGAAACTATGAGCAAAATAAATCTTTCCTCCTTTATTTCTGTAGGGTATTTTGTTATAGAAAATTCTAACACAGGACATACATGTATTATACACCTAACAAAGTATATAACCATGTCATTCATGATCCTCACTTATTTCAGATTTAAATAAGCATGTAATTAATTTTTTCATATTCTTATCAATTTACTTTAAGTCTTCAACTAAATGGGAGCCTGGCTTATCAACCACATACTCTTCAGGGCTCCTCCTGTGCCTTCTTTCATATCTTGAAAACAGTTTCACTTTCAGAAAAACGAAGGTCTCATGGGTCCTTAGGAATCTTTATTCAAAGATGTCCAGTCTACTTGAGAGTGCTAAGAAGGTTTCTGAAGTGTGAATTACATACTGATTAGAAGCTAACACTAGAATTTTCTCTATATCTTGAGGTCACCACTCAAATTCAAACCATGTTTTAAATTCCAACTAAGAGTACAGTCCTTTTTAAACAAAGCTGTTTTCTTTTTATTGCTTTCTTTTTTCTCATGGGAGAATTATTTCAAATTCACAGCTTTCAAATTTTGTGCTGATGAGAAATAAGGTATTAATAGATACTGAGTCTTCTCAAGCAGCATTCGGTTAAATGACTTAAATGATTTACATGTTGACTCCAAAGAATTTATAGGCATTGTGATTAATACTAAATGGTAGGTATATTATTACCAATAAAAAATGTATGGATTTTATAAATACAAATATTGAAATACTGGTGGGTCTGGTGAAGGAACTAGCCGGCACAATTTCTGCCGAGCACATGGTGCTCATGAGAAAGTGTCATTGATAATGCTGTACTTTCTCCTCTCAGACACCTTCCATGTGCATGGATTCCCAATGAGAATGACATATTGTACACTTGGCTTAACTGAGAGTTTCCACATTACATTGGCCAAATAGTTTGCTTTCTTCTCTACATTTTGTCCTTTCCTCTCTTCCTTCTTTCCTTTTGTCAATGCTCTAGAATTTGAAATGCAGCATGGCTCTTCATATGAAACTGAAGTTCACTTATCATAACACATTTGAACTTCACTCCAGCTACTTCTTTATATGAGCCTTTTTTGCTCATCTCAGTCCTTTCTGTTGCTTCCCCCATACTACCCTCTGCTTTCTTTCCAGAATCTTTCTCTGTACCCTCCCTCACTGCACTCACACTTTTCTTTGATTCTTTAGTCTCCTACGATGATAACATCTAGTCTGGTTCTAAGAAACTCCATGTCAATTGAATTCCCTTTTGTTTTGTTTTTAGAGGGGTAGAGGCATCTACTTCTTAATGCAAGTAGCCATGCCTTTATCTTTTGTTTTCTAAGGTAAATAAAACATGAGATGCACACTTTTATGGCATTTAAATGTACTGTAGCAGAGCAGATGTTGAAGAATGGAATAACTGAATAATGATAAATTTGCTTTCATAAATAACATATATGTATATACACACACATATGTATACACACATATGAAAAGGAAGAAAGCTACTACTGAACTTGACATCAGGGGAATGTTCTAGGCTTCTGTTGATTGCACTGTCCAGTCTTAGAGATAGAATTATTATTAATGTGGCTATATCTGTCAAACCATCATCATCTTATTCTGAACCTTACTCAGAGCCCATTACTTCTAGCAAAAACAGCAGAATGACAGATGAATATAACTTCTAAAGATGAAGGCAAAAAGTGATGTAAGTATTTCTTCTACTCATGTGAGCATCAAAACCTCCCATCTGAATTTGGGACTATATAGGTCATTTCTTACTTCCAAAGTTTGAGGTTCATTTTTAACTTGAAGTCCCATATCTTGTCTGAAAATGTATCAATGTCACTTGTGAATTCAAGTTTGAGTTCTTAGCCATACACCTGCCTTTCAGAGTAATAGTCATGAAAAGTAGGCTTGTAGTCCCCTTGGGAATCCCAGGAATAGAACTTTCTAAGGATGGGAAACCAACTTTCCTCTCCGGGTAAAAACTAACTTTCCAGGGGCAGAGGGCAGGCACCCCTAACACATCCTCTTCTCTTAAACAGGATAATGCTGATAGTGGGGAGCTTCATTGCTTTGTTTTGTTTTTTTAATAAGATTTCAGCCATCTTGGTATTGAGACTGTGTTTCCCAGAGCTCAGGTACAGTATTTGTGTTGGCTACAAAGGGCAGAAGAAGTGGCATCTTTCTGTGTATAGTTGTGCTGAGCAGGCTCCCTGGGTGCCCAGTTTTGTTGGTGTTCAGTAAGGCTGGACATTGTTTTCTAACTATGTCTCCACTTCCATTATCTTCTCTGTGATTATCATCATTATTACCATTCTATGCATCATCTAGTGGAGCAAGCTTACAAAATGTATATATATATAGTGGCTGCAAGTAAGCACTTTAGTTACATTGTCAAAACAAGAGTGTGCAGGGTCACCCAGTCTTTGTGGCTTCACAGGCAGGGCCTCCAATTACAGACAAATGCACCCACATTGCCTTTGTGTTCCATTCACAAACGACACTGAAGTATTTTTCTCATTATATGCAATTCTATGATGAGAATAAGGCAAAGTGGCACATATACATTATCCCGTAGAAGGGAAAATCATATTCAAAATGTCTTAATTCACTTGGAAAAAATAGTAAATATGTCAAGATTTGGGGCATTATAAAAACAGAAATATTCAGTGAAGGCCAAGCTGTTTCTTTGTATCCAAAGATTCAAATCAGGTGTTTATTGTCTAAAACATGTCTAAGAAAATTAAGGAACTAACTTTTTACCTACCATGCCTGCAACTTTTCCTTTACCAGCTGGATGGCAGGCAGTTATCTCCCTCTACCTTGAAAGCATCGTTCATTATAAATGACTTGCTTTCAATCATGAGTAGAATACAGTGAAAGGAAATGCACAAAACTATTCATAGCCATTGCTAAAAGGGGAAAAGATGAATATTAGACCTCCATGCTTTTGTCAAATTTCCAAATGAAACACTTTGCATTCA
This sequence comes from Psammomys obesus, assembly GCF_907164565.1. Taxonomy (NCBI): domain Eukaryota; kingdom Metazoa; phylum Chordata; class Mammalia; order Rodentia; family Muridae; genus Psammomys; species Psammomys obesus. The sequence continues at coordinate 45,657,066 of NW_026593286.1, read as the reverse complement.
GGAGATTAATCGGTAGCAAAACACACAATTTCAATATCTGAAATCAGAGTGGCATTTTTATTTTCATATATATATATATATAATCAGACACATATACATATGTGTGTATGTATGTATGAATGTATTAACCTAATGAGAGTTGGAGGCAAACATCCCTATCCAGGTAGAAACTCATATTACTACAAAGCTGGAGAAGGATATCCATCTTTATATTGGCTCAGACTACCTTTCATTCTTACAAAGTCTGTTGAAGATGAAAAATAGGAATGGAAAGACATGTTTCCTTGTGTTTAATTCTGCCATGGACCCAGTTGTTGGAGATAGCCAAAGGTAGATAGATATCTTTGCTCTGAAGAACCAGCCTTGAATATAATGACAGATTTCTCTTAGAAGAGGACAAAAATGTCATCTTATTGATGGTTGTTAGGGAATATGCAGAAAGTCTCCAAGAGCAACAAACTATAGCAACAAAGGAAACCTGCAATTATCAGTCTTGCAGACCTCTAAAGGCTTGTTCACATATATTTAAACATACAAATGAATTTCATTGTATGATGTCAGATTTCTTCCTTATCTTTCGCTGTTTAGTCCACACTGAAACTTGTGCATCCTATGTGGCTGGAGTACATAATTCCTCCCCTTTGACACATATGTTAAACCAGCAAAGACCAGCGTTCACTGTCAGGAATGTGAAAGGTCACAGACAAAACACTTCCTCTGGAGACTGCTTATGGCAGACTGTAAAATGCTAATCATTTAACTATTCAAATTGAGGGGGAAAAGATCCTACAGGACTTTTCCTAAATTAACCACAGAACTAATTAAGGGTAAAATGAATAGAACCCCCTGCAGGAGGAGGAAGTGCATGGTCATGCCTGATAAGCATGAGCAGTACAAAATCACTTATTTTTATCAAAGCTCCCCAGGGAGGAAAAGGAAAAAAAGAGCCTAACACTTATATATTACCATTTACTCTGCAAGGATGTGGATCTTTATTCAGCAGTACTAACAGCTTATGCACTTGAACATTTTGTTATACTTAAAATTTTAATATCTCAAGTCTCTAAGTATTGAAATTCCTGCTAGCATATCATGGTAGTGCAGCTTACCCTTAAATTAGATCTTCACTTTGTCCTGGCGACCTGAATACATGCTATTGTGGTGGCTACTAAGTGAATGAAATGGTAATTAAACACATGCACTGCAGTGCTTCTCTTTCTGATTCCTTTGTTCGCCCAACAGATTGCATTATACATTCTGCCATGGTTTGAGCATACGGTATTTTGCAGCACAGACATAGCTGACATGAGTCAGCATACAAAAATGTCACTCCAGTAACAAGAAACAATCATATAATTATAGCCTTAACAACAAAAATTGATTATCTTTTACTTTTAGAGATGGGTTTAAATTCTTTTGTATGTCTATATTCATTTGCATTTCAGGCTGAGGGAGTGAGTCTTGTTATCCACACTGGGTCTTAATATAGAAAAATAGCAGATAGACTCATGTGCAGGTTTTTAATATTTCTCATGGATAAAGGCATATATCACATTGGCTGGCAATTTATTGGCCAAGCTGAGTCATATGTATAAGCTGATTGTCAATATGGTTGGAAGAACAAAACTTGTAACAATAAGACTGGAAGGGAGAAGCAGGGAGAAGCAATTATTTTGCAGCTAGCAACAGTGCTATAGCCAGTCGTAGCAGAAAGCTGAAGGTTGTGATGAAGAGAAATGTGCTTTGCAGCAGGCAAACTCCTTTACTTGTATCTATTATGATTTGTTGCCTTATTGTTTTCTGACAATGAATTCTGCTTATCTGACATAAATATAATGAGTAAGGAAGATGTTTGCCAAGACTAAAGCAATTTAAGCCATATTTTATATAAAAATATAATATTTAGAAATGAGGATCAGATGAAGAGTGACTTTTCTGCTGCAAGCAAGGTCATATTGACAGTTTCCAATACAAGCTATCAAATATATTGACCACTGAAATCACAATAAGAGAAAGTTCCAGTTTAACTAAAAGAGGAATCATGTATCAACACAGATTTCTGATCATCAGAAATTCAAGTGAAAAGGGCAAAGAGGTGGAAGCTTATCTTAATTTCTCTAAGGTCTCTACCAGATCTTGATTTAGCCAATGCTTTCTTGTTTGACCCCCCAGCTCTTTTACCTCAGGCTATGCTAGGTAAGTGAGTATTACACAGTCAAGTCTAAACTCAATCTGAGAACTTTTTGCTTTTTCTTTAATATGAGATACTTGAATATCTGATAATGATTCATAATTTTCAGTTGCCCAAAGAGATGATTGTTAACTTGTCTGAAAAATGTGTGATACTGTGTAGTCACTCTTATACTATCTATCATCATTAAGTGCATAATATAAATAATTTACCCACTCAGGAAAGAAAGAAATCCATGAACATGTTGGAATTTGCAATACTTTCATTGTCATGTTTAACATTTGATGAGCTCTTAAAACTGAACAAAGTAAAAGATTCATCTTAGTGAAGGCTACTTTAAAAAAATAAGTATAATACAGTGCTTAAACTTTCCTTGAAGCTAAAATCACGTGGAATTTAGGCTTATTTTAAGAAAGGCAATTGCACTATTATTTTGATAATAAGCTTATTAAATGGATTTAAAAAACTAAAGGCTTTATAAGGTGTCTAGGTTTTCTCAGTTCAGAAACTAAGGACCAAAACACAAGGGAAATAAAATATATTCTGTTCCTCCTTCTGTGAAGTGAGCCACGTAGCTTACTGAGACCCAAGACCCATCAGTTTTAGGACCGAGTGATTTAGACCAAATTGTAGTGATTTTTTTTTGAAATTTTCCTCCTTCCCTTTCTTTTTCTTAATAATTTATTCTTGGATAATTTCATACTCATACAGAAGACATTCTGGTTACATTTATTTTCCAGCCTCTCTCATCATTCTCCAATCAGGCCCTCATCAAACATTCCAGTGTTTGTTTCTATTTGTGCTTTGTATTCCACTAGGTTTCACCAAGGCCCCTTGTTTACACAGGAGGATAAAGTTGTCCAAATAGCATTAGTAATACAGTAGTTCCTATTGTTAGGCTCTAGCATACACATAAACAAACACACAATCACACACATTTCTTCCTCTTCCTCCTCCTCTTCTTCTTTCTTCTTCTTCTTCTTCTTCTTCTTCTTCTTCTTCTTCTTCTTCTTCCTCCTCCTCCTCCTCCTCCTCCTCCTCCTCCTCCTCCTCCTCCTCCTCCTCCTCCTCCTCCTTCTTCGATTCCTAAACCTTGGAGGGGATGTATTGGTGTTCTGATTAATGAGGACCACTCAGACTTCATGTGTCCTCAGAACCTTGGTTATTCATGAATCTTTGCACTAACAACATTTGCTGCAAAGAGAAGGTTCTTTGATCAAGACTATGGACAACAGTACTTTATGGATTAACTTCAAGCAACTTATATTTGAGTTTTTGAAAAATGTTCCTCTCACCCCTAACACTTTCACAATAACATCATAAGAATCATGAAGTTTTATACAAACTATGGTTTTATAAAAACTCCCACTAATGTCCAACTAATGGCTGGGTTTTATTTCCCTTATAACTTGGGTATACAGTTTCATATCTATGCTTTCTCTTACAGGTCTGGTCTGGATCCCAATACGACTGATAAAGCCATACCATGAATTGTCACCAGAAAACAACAACCTATAAGAGTGAAGAGACTTTCTCCTGAATTTTAATTTCTTGTCAATAACTCCACCACTTGGGGTAAGTTACTGCAAGGGTCACCATGGAATTCTACCCTAGCTAGTAACCACGAGTAACCACTTTGATCAACATGCTCCTTTTAAAATGGAACAAGTAAAGAGAATTATGGGAATGATGTTTCTGAGAAATGCCATCGTAGCCTGAGATCTAAAAATATATATGAGAAAGAAAATCCTAGAAGGCTATTGGTAGCAGTAGAACTTAGTACAGCTATGATAGAAAACAGTATATAAATTCCTGAAAACCTTTTAAATACTGGTACTATAAGATTCAGCAATTTTATGAATGGGTATATATTGAAAGGAAGAAAAGCATTTTCTAAAGGAGATATTTTTTATTAGGGCATATTATGTGACCTTTCTGGGATTGTTTTTAACAAGTTCCTATTCACCCTGGATAGGTAACTAACAACAGCAGTGATTCTACTTTTCCAGTTTATTGAATCAGTATTTTTATTGAGGTTGCTTACAGAGTATGGATAATGAGATACTTGCAGAAGCTTGGATAAGCAGTTCTTATCTTGGGTGATGATTCACAGAGGTCACATCCCTGGATGTCTGCACAAATTTTAGGCAGCTAGGTAGGTCAACAACTCTCTTTTCTCCAGTAGTAGATACTGTTTATAAGACCATGAGGAGGGGTTTTGTGAATCTTCTAAGTTTCAGGAGCTTCCTCGGCCCTGTTAAGCTTTACATTATTAGTCTTAATAAACCTACTTCTCTGTATCCAAAAGGAAATCTTTAAAGTCTAGAAAGCAAGTACAGAATACTCCTCTCCTTCTTTCTCTTAAATTCTTTCCACCATTTCTTCCACAATGTCCTGTAAGACTTGAGGGACTGATAACTTTTCCTTTATCTATGGCTAACCGCAACAGTAACTTGTTCTCGGGATATTGGTGAATTGTAAGACTCTACAATACACAGTGCACAAAGAAAGATCCCTTCCATGATCTATTAAAACTGAGAGCAAAGGTGATCTATGGGCATAAGCACAAATGTCTACATGGTGGGTTGAGAGGAATATCACATCCAGGCAACAAAACAACAGCAGTGTCTTCTCAAATGGGGCCTATGACCTCCTTACTATCAGCTTTTACATTGGCTTACAGTGCTAGACACAAATTTTCTTCTATGGAGTAATTTTTAAATCCAATGAGAAAGCAGTTGGTTGATAATGAGTCAAACAACTATTGCACTGGTACACACTTCTTGACTCACATGTTGGTACAGCCTTACACCGATGGCTTAGTTGAGCAGGACTGTTGCTGATAATTCTCTTCTATTCATTCTCACAGTGCCTATGTAATCAAGCCAGGAGGGAAGCAACTAACTCATTCTACGACCAAAGTGTATGGTGTTTTCAGTATGCGAATAACATCAGTAGTAATGACCTTTATGATGAGTAGGATTTTGTGGGACTTTCCTGTCCAACTATACACAGGGTAGAAGGCCATCCCTGACACTGAGATTTCACCTTAAAATCTTACAACTTTTTCCCATGTATGTACATTACTTTTGTTTAAAATCCTTATTTGCTATCTTTTCTGCTCTTCTCAATGCTTTTACAAGTCTAGAAGATATTTAACATTTAGCACTATGGAGTGAAACATTTTTACTGAAGTAAGCCAGCTCTTTGAAGATCCACTGTTATTCATTCAATGTAAGTTCTGGTTGGTCTTGAGCAGCTAAAGATGTGTTAAAATGAAAGTTGACTAGCTCTAATACAGTATGAACCAGTTCTATCACTTCCATCAATTCTTTTATCAAAGAGTAATACTGAGTATAGCTGCACAGATAAGAGATAATTCCCTCTATCAAATACTTCATATTCCATAGAAGATTTCTATCTGCTCTCCTCCTTTTGGGATGCTGCTGCTGCTTCTTTGGGGTGCCTGGGCATTGCATAATCTGTGGTGGCTTCAGTGGGGCTGCTATGCATTACTTGGTCTGGTTTAGGCACAAAGACATGCTCTAACCTGCTGAGCCTTCCCCTGAAACTGACTTTTTGTTCTTCACCAGCTCTAGACAGCATGGTCTTTGCCTCATTGGACACATTTGAGTGCCCTGGGTTGGATGAACAATCTTAGTTGTTTACCCCTAGGTGAAGCTTTATCTTTTTTGCATAAGCTTCTTGGTTATATAAGCAATAACTATGGACAGAAGAGAGGCCCTGACCTTCCTAGCTTCCTGAAAGATATGCAGAGAGATCCAGGGATAGTTTTTGTTTGTTTGTTTTGTTTTGTTGTTTGTTTGTTTTATCATTCATGTCTTCTATTAGATACTGCTCAGGTTTTAAAGCTTCGTAAAAGCTCACTGATACAATACTTTCAGTTTTTTTTTTCTTTAGGTTCTCATGCTCAGTAATACATCTTGCCATGTTTGTCTTCAAATTGTTCAGACAAACTCCTTCATCTTCTTTTGCATTCTCTTTTCCGTGATTGCTTTTTCACTTTACAAACCCTAGTTTTACTTCCAGTTCAAAGTAATTAAAACTTTTCAAATACCCTACTACCTTGTTATGATTATGCCCCACCATGGGGCTCAGTAAAGGTCCAGTCCATTATTGATTCTAAAGCCCATGCATAGTAAAACCTCTTTAATAATTCTCCTATAAACACAGTCCTGTTGGTCCCCAAACTGGGCATCAAACATTGGCTCTTGCATGCCCAATTCCCTTAGTAATGTCTAGGCTTCCTCGTCTAGTTCCTAACTCACAGAGGATTCAGGAAATACTGCAAATGCCTAATGATCTTTTCAAGTCAGTTCATCAGAGGGGCTGGGTCCTGTCATATTGACTCAGGTTATGCACCCTTCTCTTAGACAGGGGTAGTAGTTACATTAGTCTGTTTCTTTGCTTTTACAACATTCAGACTAATCCTGTCTACCTCAATGTAATGTAGCCACAGCCTCAATGTGCTAGGCTGTTACAGGCTCTGTCACTTCTTTTTTTCTTTCTTTCTTCTTTCTTTCTTTCCTTTCTTTCTTTCTTTCTTTCTTTCCTTCCTTCCTTCCTTCTTTCTTCTTTCTTTCTTTCTTTCTTTCTTTCTTTCTTTCTTTCTTTCTTTC
>NW_026593286.1:45560058-45650225 GCF_907164565.1 Psammomys obesus | reverse complement strand
TTCTTTCTTTCTTTCTTTCTTTCTTTCTTTCTTTCTTTCTTTCTTTCATGCAGTTCTAGTGTTGAGGCGTTCCTATTTTTATAGTTCCTTGTATTGGACTAATACAGACCCCTTTATTAGTATCTTGAGTCATGTATTTTTCCTTTGCCGACTATTAAAGGTTAGCAATGAAGACTGTCTTCTGTCATTTCTGCTTTACTATTCCGCTACTTCACTATGTGATTCTTCTCATGAGTTCTAACATTTTCCATCCTAGCAGGGGTCCTTTAGCTAAGCCATCTCTCCAGTCCTCTCTCAAGGATATTTTTGTCTCTATTACTCTACTTTTGGTCATCAATTGTGTTGCATGAACTCAATTGTCAAATGCATTTTTTAAATTAACATATGTTGTATAACTTTTCATGGGAGGGTATGAATAAGGGTCTGTTCATTCTTTTTTTATATATTTTATTTTTCTTTTTAGTTACATTTTGTTAACTCTGTGTCCCAGCTGTATCCTGCTCCCTCATTCCCTCCCCAACCCCACAATCCCTCCCTGGTCTCCTCCCTGCCCCTTTCCAAATCCACTGATAGGGGAGGACCTCCTCCCCTTTCATCTGACCCTGTTTTCTCAGGTATCTTCAGGGCTGGCTGCAAAGTCCTCCTCTGTGGCCTAACAGCCTGCTCCTCCCCTGGGGGCGGGGGGGTCAAACAGCCTGCCCTTGAGATCCTGTTAGAAATAGTCCTTGTTCCCCTTACTTTGGAAAACTACTTGGTTACTGAGCTACCACGGGCCACATCCGAGCAGAAGTTCTAGGTTATATCCATAGATGGTCCTTGGTTGAGTGTCAGTCTCAGAAAAGACCCTGTGCCCAGATATATTTGGTCCTTGTAGAGCTCCTATCCTTTCCATATCATACTAACTTCCCTTCTTTCATATGATTCCCTGCACTCTGCCGAGGGTTTGGTTATGAGTCTTAGTGTCTGCTTTGAAACACTGCTAGGTAGAGTCTTTCAGATGCCTTTTGTGGTAGACTCATGTCATAAGTTCAATGAACATCCCATTTGTCTTTCTAAATGAGGATTAATCACCTTTGCCTGTGTCCACTTTCTTGATTATCTTCTTTAGGTGTGTAGATTTCATTATGTTTATCATATCTTGTAGGTCTATATAAGTGAGTATATACCAAGTTTGTCTTTCTCCTTCTGGGATACTTCACTCAGAATGATCTTTTCTAGATCCCACCACTTGCCTGCAAATTTCATGATTTCCTCCTTTTTGATTGCTGAGTAGTATTCCATTGTGTAAAAATACCACAATTTCTGTATCCATTCTTCCGTTGATGAACATCTGGGTTGTTTCCAAGTTCTGGCTATTACAAATAAAGCTGCTACGAACATGGTTGAACAAATGTCCTTGTTGTGTACTTGAGCAAATTTTGGGTATATACCTAGGAGTGGTATAGCTGGGTCTTGAGGTAGCACTACTCCTAGTTGTCTGAGAAAGCGCCAGATTGACTTCCAGAGTGGTTGAACCAGTTTACATTCCCACCAGCAATGGAGGAGGGTTCCCTTTTCTCCACAACCTCTCCAGCATGTGCTATCACTTGAGTTTTTCATCTTGGCCATTCTGATGGGTGTAAGGTGAAATCTCAGGGTCGTTTTGATTTGCATTTCCCTAATGGCAAATGAGGTTGAGCATTTCTTTAAGTGTTTCTCTGCCATTTGATGTTCCTCTTTCGAGAATTCTCTGTTTAGCTCTGTTCCCCATTTTTTAAGTGGATTACTTGGTTTGTTGCTTTTCTGCTTCTTTAGTTCTTTATATATACTTGATATTAGCCCTCTGTCAGATAAAGGGTTGGTGAAGATTCTTTCCCAATCTGTAGGCTGTCTATTTGTTTTGATGACAGTGTCTTTTGCTTTACAGAAGCTTTTCAGTTTCATGAGGTCCCATTTATTGATTGTTGCTCTTAGAGCCTGTGCTGTTGGTGTTCTGTTCAGGAAGTTGTCTCCTGTGCCAATGAGTTCTAGGCTGTTTCCCACTTTTTTTTCCAACTGATTTAGAGTATCTGGTTTTATGTTGAGGTCCTTGATCCACTTGGACTTTAGTTTTGTGCAGGGTGATAAATATGAATCTATTTTCATTTTTCTGCATGTAGACATCCAGTTGGTCCCGCACCAATTGTTGAAGATGCTGTCTTTTTTCCATTGAATGGATTTGGCTTCTTTGTCAAATATTGAGTATTCATAGGTGTGTGGGTTTATTTCTGGGTCTTCTATTCGGTTCCATTGATCCTCCTTTCTGTTTCTATGCCAATACCATGCAGTTTTTATTACTGTTGCCCTGTAGTACAGCTTGAGATCTGGAATGGAGATACCTCCAGATGATCTGTTGTTGTACAGGATTGTTTTGGAGATTCTGGGTGTTTTGTTTCTCCATATGAAGCTGAGAATCTTTTTTTCAAGGTCTGTAAAGAATTGAGTTGGTATTTTGATGGGAATTGCATTGAATCTGTAGATTGCTTTTGGCAGGATGGCCATTTTCACAATGTTAATCCTACCAATCCATGAGCACGGGAGATCTTTCCATCTTCTGAGATCTTCTTCAATTTCTTTCTTCAATGACTTGAAGTTTTTCTCAAACAGGTCTTTCACTTGCTTGGTTAGAGTCACACCAAGGTACTTTATGTTATTAGTGGCTATTGTGAAGGGTGTTGTTTCCCTAATTTCTTTCTCAGCCTTTTTGTCTTTGGTATACAAGAGGGCTTCTGATTTTTTTGAGTTGATTTTGTATCCTGCCACTTTGCTGAAGGTATTTATCAGCTGAAGAAGTTCTCTGGTTGAATCTTTGGGGTCACTCATGTATACTATCATATCATCTGCAAATAGTGACACTTTGACCTCTTCCTTTCCGATCTGTATCCCCTTGATCTCCTTTAGTTGTCTTATTGCTCTGGCTAGGACTTCAAGTACAATGTTAAAGAGATATGGAGAGAGTGGGCAGCCTTGTCTTGCCCCTGATTTCAGTGGGATTGATTTAAGTTTCTCTCCATTGAGTTTGATGTTGGCTATAGGCTTGCTGTATATTGCCTTTACTATCTTTAGGTATGTGCCTTGTATCCCTGATCTCTCCAAGACTTTAAACATAAATGGGTGTTGGACTTTGTCAAATGCTTTTTCAGCATCTAAGGAGATGATCATGTGGTTCTTCTTCTTCATTTTGTTTATGTGGTGGATTACATTGATGGATTTCCGTATGTTGAACCACCCTTGCATTCCTGGGATGAAGCCTACTTGGTCATGGTGGATGATATCTTTGATGTGTTCTTGGATTCGGTTTGCAAGTATTTTATTGAGTATTTTTGCATCAATGTTCATAAGAGAGATAGGTCTGAAGTTCTCTTTTTTTGTTGGATCTTTGTGTGGTTTAGGTATCAAAGTGACTATGGCTTCATAGAATGAGTTTGGTAGTGTTCCTTCTATTTCTATTTTGTGGAATAGTTTGAGGAGAATTGGTGTTAGTACTTCTTTGAAGGTCTTGTAGAATTCTGCGCTGAAGCCATCTGGTCCAGGGCTTTTTTTGGAGGGGAGACTGTTAATGACTGCTTCAATTTCCTTGGGAGATATAGGACTATTCAGTCTTTCTACCTGATCTTGACTTAATTTTGGTAGATGGAATCTGTCAAGAAAGTTATCCATTTCATTTAGATTTTCAAATTTTGTGCCATATAGGCTTTTGTAGTATGACCTAATAATCGTTTGGATTTCCTCAGTGTCTGTAGTTATGTCCCCATTTTCCTTTCTGATTTTGCTGATTTGTATGGTTTCTCTCTGCTTTTTAGTTAGTTTGGCTAAGGGTTTGTCTATCTTGTTGATTTTCTCAAAGAACCAGCTTTTTGTTTCATTGATTCTTTGGATAATTTTATTTGTTTCTAATTGATTGATTTCTGCCCTTACTTTGATTATTTCCAGCCGTCTGCTCCTCTTGGGTGTATCTGCTTCTTTTTTTCTAGGTTTTTCAGTTGGGCCATTAAGTTGTTTGTATGTGATGTTACGGATTTCTTCTTGTAGGCACTTAGTGCTATAAATTTTCCTCTGAGCACTGCTTTCTGTGTCCCATAAATTTGGGTATGTTGTGCCTTCATTTTCATTGAATTCTAGAAATTTCTTTCTTTATTTCTTCCTTAACCCAGCTGTCATTTAGTAGTAAGTTGTTCAGTTTCCATGTGCGTGTCGGCTTTTTGTTGTTTCTGTTGTTGTTGATGTCCAGCTTTAGTCCATGGTGGTCAGATAGTATACAAGGAATTATTTCAATTCTTTTGTATCTGTTGAGGCTTGCTTTGTGACCAACTATGTGGTCTATTTTGGAGAAGGTTCCATGTGGTGCTGAAAAGAAGGTGTACTCTTGTGAGTTTGGGTGAAAAGATCTGTAGACATCTATTAGGTCCATTTGATTTAAGGATTCTGTGAGTGCTTTTATTTCCCTATTTGGTGTCTGTCTGGTTGATCTGTCCCTTGATGAGAGTGGGGTGTTGAAGTCTCCCACTATTAAGGTATTAGGATCAATGTATGATTTAAGCTTTAATATTGTTTCATTTACGAATGTAGGTGCTCTTGTATTTGGGGCATAGATATTCAAAATTGTGATGTCCTCTTGGTGGATTTTTCCTTTGATGAGAATATAGTGGCCCTCCTTATCTTTTTTGATTAACTTCGGATGAAAGTCTATTTTCTTAGATATTAGGATGGCTACTCCAGCTTGTTTTCTGGAACCATTTGCTTGAAAAACATTTTTCCAGCCCTTTACTCTGAGGTAGTGTTTATCTTTGTTGCATAGGTGTGTTTCTTGGATGCAACAGAATGTTGGGTCCTGTTTCCGTAACCATTCTGTTAGCCTGTGTCTTTTTATTGGTGAGTTGAGTCCATTAATATTGATAGATAATATTGACCAATGCATGTTAGTTCCTTTTGTAATGGAGTCGATAATCTTACCTTGTTTCATTGCTTGTTTTCTTTTCATTTTTGTTGGGATATTATCTGTATGCCCTGTTTTCTTGGGTGAATTCGTTTTCGTTGGATTGGAGTTTTCCTTCTAGTATCTTCTGTAGGGTTGGTTTGCTGTATAGATATTGCGTAAATTTAGTTTTGTCATGGAATATTTTGTTTTCTCCATCTATGTTGATTGAAAGCTTTGCAGGGTGTAGTAGTCTGGGTTGACATTTGTGATCTCTTAGAGTCTCCATGATGCTTGCCCAGGCCCTTCTGGCTTTCATAGTTTCTGATGAGAAGTCTGGTGTGATTCTGATAGGTCTACCTTCATATGTTACTTGGCCTTTTTCCCTTGTTGCTTTTAATATCTTTTCTTTGTTCTGTAGATTTAGTGTTTTGACTATGATGTTACGTGATGTGTTTCTTTTCTGGTCTAGTCTATTTGGTTTTCTGTAGGCCTCTTGTATATTTATGGACATCTCTTTCTTTAAGTTGGGAAAATTTTCTTCTATGATTTTCTTGAAAATATTTTCTGGACCTTGGAGCCTGGAGTCTTCTTTTTCATCAATTCTTATTATTCTTAGATTTTTTTTCATAGCATCCTTGATTTCTTGGATATTTTGTGATTGGAATTTTTCTGATTTTACTTTTTCTTTGAGAGAAGTATCAATTTCTGCAAGTGTGTCTTCAGCTCCAGAGATTCTCTCTTCCATCTCTTGTATTCTGTTGGTGATGCTTACTTTTGTGGTTCCTGATCTTTTCTCCAAGTTCTCCAGCTCAAGAGTTTTCTCATTTTGTGTTTTCTTTATTGATTCTAATTCTGTTTTCATGCCTTGCACCATTTCTTTCATGTGTTTGAATTTGGATTCCTGTCTCTCTACGATGGACTCTATTTCTTTGTTCATTTCCTTTTTGTATGCCCCTAATTTTTTCTCTACTTGTGCCTCTATTTGTTTGGCTATGTTTGCCTGTGTTTCTTTAAGGGTTTTGTCTATTTCTTCTTTCTTTACCTCCAATTGACTGGCCAACTCTTTGAAAGATTTGTTCATTTCCTCCTTATGAGCCTCAAATAATTGAGCAAGCATGGCTTTAAGGTCATTTTCCTGTGCTTCTGATGAATTGGAGTATCCATCGATTTTGGGGTTTGCTGGTGAAGTCATGATGTCCTGATTTATGTTGGAAGTGTTCTTTCGCCTACCCCTGGCCATTGGCTTATCTGAGACCTTCCCTGTTTGTTTTTGGATTCTGCAGATCAGACTGGTACTGTCTCTCTCTCGAGTCCGGAGAATTCTTTAGGAAGTTGAGAGAGGTCCCGTGTTCTTAGCGTGTGCTGAGGACTAGCTGTACCTGTGGGAGGAAAGTACGCAGGCGCAAACAGAGGCAAATGCAAGTGTGCGTGCGTGTGTATATGTGTGTGTGTGTGTGTGTGTGTAAGTGGGCGTGGGCATGTGTCTCGAAGGACAGAGTGATGGCTAATGTTGCACCCTTGAGTGTGTGGGAGGGGCTCTGCAATGTATATGTCGCAGGCGCTAGTGATGATCGCAGCGCAATTTCTGGCATTAACTGCCTTAACTCCTCAATTAGACCCACAGAGCAGGAACTTCAATGTTCCAAGTGCCCCTCTGTTTCCCAAAGTGGGTATATGGGTGGGAGGGGGTTCGATGCCTGGCTTCTGTTTTAGAAGGACCCAGGATCAGTGGAGCTGCAGATTTTCAAGGGTGCACTCACTTACAGGCAGGTCACTTTGCAGAGATCGGGGTATCTGGGCTGTCTGCTCTCTGGTTTGGCCCTGCTTCTTTGATGTGCTCCGCCAGTTCCATGCTGTTGTCACTGCCAGGTTATGAGGTCTTGCTGCAGCTGGAGATTTCAGGGTGGTCACGTCAGTAGGAATCGGGGTAACCAGCCTTTCTGTTCTCTGGTTTGGCCCTGGTTAGTCTTAAAGTGGAGGGCTGATGTGCCCCGCCAGCTCAGTGCTGCTCCGCCGCCGGGTTAGAAAGTCCCGCTGTAACTGGAGACTGGGTTGCTTGTCCAGATGCTTTTTGGGAAGTCCTGGGGTCTCTTCACTGTGCTCTCCAAGCTTCGGAGGCCCAGCGCCTGGTGTGTCTAGCTTGTATGGCGTTTCTGTCTGGTTTTGGTGAGTATGTAGCGTATTCTCTTTCACTGTGGGATTGGGCGGGCCGTATCGTCAGTGATGGCGCTCCTGTGGAGCTAGTATGGCGTCTAGCAGACTCGGGCCCTGGGAGGATGGTGCAGCCGCCGCGTGAATCTGGGGCTCCGAGACACAGTACTGCTGGCCTTTGCTGATCGTCTGTTCATTCTTAACAGGTAACTAACAACAGGACAAGATGATGAGTCCATGTAAAATTTTTCCATTACAACAGCATCTTGGTAGTCGGGGTCCAAGGAATACCACAGAGTCTCACCATATAACAAACCTCACACAAAAATTTATTGAGGGAAGCAATAGAATAGTAGCTGAGTCTGAGCAGGAAGAGAGACAGCAGTGGTCTGGGTGAAAGGGGTAGATTTTATATGGTCCTTTGGAGTATACACAGGGAGCTAGTGAAAAAGACCACCACTTGGTGGCTAATTATTTGTTTATTAACTCTGAGTCACTCAACGATGTATTTCCAAATATGGGAGCTTGGAGTCAAGGCAGAAGAAATCTTTTTTTTTTTTTTTTTTTTTTTTTCATACTGCTCCTTTTCCCTGACCAGGTCCAGATTGTGAACAAGTCAACAAGTGTATTAATTGAAATGGCTTGTAGAAGTATGGGTGAGGAATTACTTATAGGAACATGAAACTCAAAGAAGCAGCGGGAGGAAGCTCACTTCCCCTCCCCCCTGAGGAAGGAACAGCCTTGCTAGGTCACAGATAAGGACATTGCAACCATCCTGAAGATACCTGATCAGCTAGGGCCAGACAGAAGGAGAGGAGGACACCCCCTCTCAGTGGACTCGGAAGGAGGCAAGGAGGAGAAGAGGGAGAGGATTGGGAGGGAAAGAGGGAGAGGGCTACAGCTGGAATACAAGTGAATGTAACCCTGAAAGCCTCTGCCGTTCAGACTGTCAAAGCAGATGCTGAGCCTGGTGGCCAACTGAAGGGCAGAGTGAATGGAATTTTATGTAAGAAGTGGGAAATACTAAGAGCTGGAGAGGACAGGAACTACACAAGGAGAGCAACAGAACAAGAAAATCTGAACACAGGGAACTTGCCAGAAACTCATATTCCAACCAAGGACTATCCGTGGAGATAACCTAGAACCCTGACAATGCAGCCACTTCTGATGAGAACTGATAGACTAAGATCAGAAAGGAGAGGAGGACCTCCCCTATTAGTGGACTTGGGGAGGGACATGCATGCAGAAAGGGGGGGAAGGGTGGGACCGGGAGGGGAAGAGGGAAGGGCTTATGGGAGGATACAAAATGAATAAAGTGTAATTAATAAAAGTTAAAAAAAATAAAAAAATTAAAAAAAGAAAAAGTGAAAATTTTAAAAAAAGAATTAAAAAAAATAAAAATGCAAATAGACTGGCCAGCAAAAAACAAAACAAAACAAACAAACAAAAAAAAAAAGAAGCTCACTTTAGCTTCACTTATGACTCAGGGAGATATGCTAAACAATAACCAAATGTTAGCCACAATAATAGGTTTCATCATGACATTCTCATATGTGTATACATTGTGTTTGGTTATATTTACTTTCACAACCCTTCCTTTATCAGCCTCGTTCCCAAACCCAAATGTGCTGAATAGACTTTTGAGAGGCCTGATTTTGTGTGGGTTTATACTGATTATCATAGTTACTGACAGTTCCAGAATGCAATGTCTACTGCATGCCCTGAAAAAAATTGTTCTACAACATTCCACCCCTTTCTCTGTCTTTTACATTCTTTCTGCCCTATTTTCTGCAATGTTCCCTGAGCTTTAGAGAAGATGAAATAGATGCTTCATTCAGGGCTCAGTTTTCACCAGTGATTTATTGTCAGCACTTTGACCAGTCATGATTCACAATAGCAAATGCTGCTTACTACAAAAATACTCCTCCGTCCCATTGGGGGAATTCCCACAGAGGACTAAGGAACCAGGAGTGTTAAACACATGGGCATTTTCAAAGGAGTAGATAAAAATGCCTATTTTTCTAGATAGAAGGCTGGGAGTAGATACCATTAATGATGTGATGACCTTTTTGTTACGTGTGGCATCAGGCTTCACCTACCTTTTGCTATAAGATGCAGGCCTCACCTACTTCCTCCAAATGTTTGTATCAGACTGTCCATCATTACATCCCAGTTAATAGAAGCCATCCTTAGGAAAGAAGTCAGAAAATTATGGGGACACAGGAAAAGGAAGGAGCTCTTCATTCCAGGGTTGGCTCGGAATCTTCCTTTTCCAGTTGAAAAACAAGAATTATATAATATTCATCTCATGTTTTGTGTTAAAATAATGAACCAAGGTTAAGGATTAAATATATATATATGATCCCCAATGTGGCCCATTCCTTTTCTCAGACATTTTCCAGGAATCTCAAATAAAAAAGTTCTGATTGTGCTTTCAGTGAAGTTATTCTATGTTGGCTCTTCAAACCAACTTAAGCAAGTTGCAGGAAAAGTCTTCCTTTCCACTTTGTAAACTTTGTAAACTTTATAAACCCTCAAGGCAGAAAAGTGGTCAGGACCCCACCTGAGGAGCTCTAGCAGCCAGGCTCCACCCCACAGACTATCCAAATGCCCCTAATGGTCATTTTCTAATGCTTTTAATTCTCATTCCCAGTGCCAACGGTGGGAGAGTGCCCAGATCCCATCATACAATAAATATCCCACCAATCCCCGAGCAGAAAGACCCACCAATTCCTGAACTCCCCCAAATTCAGGTCTTGAAATGCCACCAATCTTCACCCTGGAAATTCTCCACCTCGGAAAGCTCTACCCCCTAAGAAATCCTATATAGAACTTGCCTACTGTTTAGTTCCCTGCTGTCTTCTCCCAGGAGCAGAGATAGCCACCCCTGGATTCATCTCTCCAAACACAGGATTTGTCCCTCCCAATAAATCTCTTTTATGATATCTGTAGTCTGGTATGATTCTCTCTTCAGAAGAAGCCAAGAAGCAAAAAAGTGAAGAGAAGAAGCCAAGAAGTAGAGCAGGCCTGAGGCTCCTGAGCTCCTCAGCTGAGCTGGGGATACTTTCTCCTGGGAGCTGCAACCTTGAAGAAGAAGAGCTGTGAAGTAGAGCTGCTAACACTGTAGCACTCCAGTTCAGTCAGGAATACCTTTTCTCAGGACTTAAACACCTCTGCTGAGGAAGCTTTCTCTCAAAGCTCTGTGGTTCCTGGACTCCTGTGTTTCAGGATACCCTTCCATTGTGACACTGTCCTGCCTCACAGTTGTGAGATTCCTGGGCTTCTGAGTCCCAGGATACCTTTCCACTTGAGCAAGAACACCAACAATCTACCTTCTACTCTACTGGTGATCTTATCAACTAACTGTATTGCTGTCAGGTGCCCGTGAGAAACCACCTGTAATCTCATTAAACTTTTTCTAAAACTCTCTGAAGATAGTAATTTGAAGATAGTAATCCCACTAAAATGTTATATATACTTATTATTTTTCTGTAAAGTTATTTTACTTTTGAGAATTTCATACAATGTATTTTACTCACATCCAGTATCCTCCCCAACTCCTCCCAGATGTCTTTTTTACTCTTTATAACTCTACTTTATATTCTCTCTCTCCTTCCCTTTTTATTAAAAATATTTTTTTCTCATATAATATATCCTGATTATTTTTCCCTCCCTCTACTTCTCCCAGTTCCTCTCCACTTCCCTTCCCATCCCAATCTACTTTCTTCCTGTCTCTCATTCAAAAAGGAACAGGCTTCTAAGGGATAACATCCAAATATGACAAAATAAAATATAATAAGACAAAACAAAACCCATTACATCCAGGCTAGCCCAGGCAACCCAATGGAAGAAAAAGAGCTCCAAGAACAGGGACAAGAATCAAAACCCACTCATTTACCCAATCGTAAATCCCATAAGATGAAACCTATAATACATATACAGAGGATGTGGTGCAGACCCTTGTCAGTCCTGTGCTTACTGGACCAGTCTCTGTGCATTCTTGGGGCCTTGCTCTGTTGATTCAGAGAACCTTGTTCTCCTGATGTCCCCCATTATGTCTGGATCAACCCTTTCTAATACCTCTTTTATGGGGTTCTCTACACTCTGATTAGAGGGACTTGATAAAGACATTCCATTTAGAGCTGTGTATTCTTAGGTCTCTTTCTCTCTGCCTACTGTCTCACTGTAAATCTCTGTATTTGTTTCCATCTGCTGCAGGAGGAAGCTTTCTTGATAATGACTGAATAAGGGACTGATATATGAGTATAGGAGAATATCAATAGGAGTCATGTCATTGATATTTAAATTAAAAAAGATTCCTACTGTTTGTTTTTACCTAGGTGTTGAGGGTTTGTCTGATGCTTGTGTTTTGATGCTAGTGACTGGCTCTCAAGATCTGGTGACTGCCTAGATACACCTATCCTTGTTGGGTAAACATGCCAAAGGCTTATATCTGATTGGTTGATTAAAAGGCCTAAAATCGGGGCAGGACAGATTGAAGTAGGCATGGCTAAGATTTCCGGTGAACAGGTAAATCATGGGAAACAGATAGACAGACAAGAAGAGAGGAGGAAGGAGGATGCCATGATAGGTTAGCGTGGAAAAAACAAAACAAAACATGTGGGCCAGGAGAAAGGACTCCAATAATGTAGTAGAGAGGCCCAAGTGAAGAATACAAGCATTCACAAGCTGTAGTGAATCACAGTGTGTCCCACCTTTTAGCACTCTGTCCATACCTCTTCACTTGTAAATGTTCATGGCAATGAGTCATTGGTCTGGTTCAAGGCCTTTGGCTTCTCTCATACCATCAATATTGGATCCTCTCTGGGATGCCTTGCAGTTATCATTTTGTTGTTATGTGTCACGGAGATCCTGTAGCTTTGAATCAGCTAAACTAGCCCTCTTAAGTGCTTCAACAGGTCACACATGATGTAGATTTTGGGGTGAGCCAACTCAAAACTCTGGATCTGAGCCTGGATGGTAGGTGAGCTGATCAGCCCATTGGCTCTCCCACTAGAGTTAGTTCTTCAGCAATGATCTGGCTATATGCAGGAGGCAGGATCAGCAGTCCTGCACTTATGCCTTTGCAGTTGCCTAACTCACACCTTTTCTCCAGAGCCAGCTTCACTGTACTATCCAATTAAGGAACAGGGCCCATTCTGCCAAGTGCTGCAGGCAGAGAGAGCTGGACCAACTCTTCTGCTCCCCAGGGCTGGCTCACCCATACCTTCACCATTAGGGCTAGCTCTACTGTGTTGCCCAGGTGAAGTACAGGGTCCCCTTCCTCTTCCCTGGTGAGGAGCAGGGATAGCTCTCCTCCTTTCATGACCTTGGGGCCAGTTCTCCAACTACCACAGAGGACAAGCTGTGAGGGAGGGGATGGCATCACCACCTAGATTATTCCACCTTATGGCAGATGTGTGGTAGGGCCAGCTCTTCAGTGCTCATGCCCTTGGGGCCTGCTCTCCTGTGTTCCCCCTTCCCACTGCCACCAGGACCAGCTTTGCTATGTTGCCCATGCAAGGTATAGGGGCCATTATCTTGAGTACTGGAGCCACTGAGGGACAGGGTTTCTGATTTCTTTAAGGAATTTATTTATTTTCTCTTTTACAAAAACCTCTATTATCTTCACACAGCTGTTTCAAGTTTGTTTGTTTGCTTTTCTTATGCTTCAGTAATGTTGGTTCATTTAGGACACACTATGGTAGGCTTTCTATGCTTTTGTGGAGACATATTGCCTTGGCTGTTAATGATTGTGTTTTCACACTGGCATCTAGGCATCTGAGAATGGGATGATGATAGGTCTTGCTGCTGACATCTGTTGTTGTTGTTGAGTGAATGAGTGTTTTGCTCCTTGGTTTCTGTTTCCTTTCTGGATTGTGGGGGTATGATGAAAACTTTTCTGTTGAACTGGTAAATGTGGCCATGGAGTGTTCCAGGTAGAATGTGTTAGTTGTTGACACTTAAGAATGGACATAGAACAGAGATTTGAAGGTGTTCAAAGAAGGGAAGAGAGCAGAGTATCAAACTAAGACCTGCTTATTTAGTCTCCATGGAAGAGAGTAAGAGAGTTAGATGTCTCCTCAGAAGTTCTTTGATAGAACTGGGGATAAGACTGGAGGATTGGAGCTGGAAGGTTAGAAGAAGAGGGGAAGATCTACAGTTAGCCTATTTGATTTCCTGCCAAGAGTGGCCTGTGGGTTTGCAAGGAGTGCCTGCTTGTTTTGGAGGATGTGATTAAGTAAGGAGTGGTTAGGAGGGGGAGGTCTTTAGGATCCACAAGAGATGTGGGCAGAGGGGTTTCATAGAAGACTGAATCAAAGGTATTTTGTTGCAGAACTAAAGATTAGATGTGGGCATTGGATTTGTAGAAGAAGAGGGGGTGGTAAAGGTCTTCACTTAGCTTTCTTGTTCCTCTGGCCTGTTCAACACTTGTGTTCCCAGAGAATTTGTGCTGGTATTGGAGGCTGGCATAATAGAATAAGTTGGGGTAAGGAAGGCAGGAGAAGAAGATGTTTGTGGTCCATTGGGTATGACGTCAGAGAAGGATGTTTATTGTTGAGATAATGAAGGAGGGCTCTTAGAAGTCCATGTGAATGTTCTGGGGTGTATCTTTTGTTCTAAGTACCTCTCTTTCTCTTAACCTTCTTACTATAGAAAAGTCTATACTAAAATGCGATTAATAAAATCCAGTTCTGATTAATACTACCTATACCTAAAATTCCCTTCTTTGTAGAAGCTGTGGATCCTGGGTTTGCCTAAACCTAGGTCCCTAGAGGATTAAGGGACTCCCTCAAGCTGCTAAGGTGACAGTGTGGCCCTGTGTTTCTAGTAAAAGAAGTTGAAAGTCAGTACTGAAAGATGAGATTGCGTTATTAACGAATGTCTGCAGAAAGATTGTATTAGATGGTAATTGTAAAATCTCTTTTGTCCTGTTTAGATGGAGATGAGTGTGACTTTCTAGCTGCCAATGTCAGTTTGTAGGAGGGCTTTTTAGTTTTGTGCTGTGGATATTTAAAGTTATAGGAATAGATGAGATCATTGATTTAAAAAATGAGAATAAAACAAAATGTGCATTGTGAGAAATGTAAAGAGTCTAGGACCAAATTTGGAAGGCCAAATCAAGACAAGACAATATGAAAAAAATGCCTAGGGTAGAAAACTTTTTAATTTTTATTTTTATTAATTGCAGTTTATTCACCTTTGTATCCTCCCTGTATCTCCCTCTTTCCAATCTTACCCTTCCTCCCCTTCTCTACTCATACCCCTCCCCTACCTCACCCCCCAGTAGAGGAGGTCTTCCTCCCTTTCCTTCTGATCCTAGTCTATCAGGTCCCATCAGGAGTGGAAATTTTAAAAGAAAGAGAAGAGCTACAGAAAGTGAACATGTCGAAATCAAGGGAGTATGGCATTGTAAGAATGAGGTGGTCTACTCCAGGATCTTAAGTGAGCAGCATCTCAAACAGAACAGAAGCCTTCCTTCTAAAAGTAGGAACCTCATGGGAAACCTCACAGTAAGGAATTTCACAAAAGGGCAAATGGGGGATGATGATATAGCCAAGATGGGAGTTGAATGAAGAGACAATGCAGCATGAGAAACTATTCTTGTAAAGCTGAGAAGGTAGCTTCCATCTGGAGAATCATCTGACCCTTTGAGCACCTTCTTCTTCAATAGAAAGGCATGCTTGGTAGAAGGAGGGTGGGGGACAGTTTGTTCAATTAAGCTAAGGAGACCAACCAGACCATAAAGGAAAGAAATGGTTCAGTGAGTAAGTGTCCTTGATGACCACTCAGTTTGCTAGCCAGATTCCATCTTGTAGAAAGAGATAGCTATAAGCTGTCCTTTTGAGATCTACATGCATCCCCTAGTATCCATGTGCACACATATTTATATACATACTCACAATAATTTAACAAATATGATTTTTTTATTTATAAAAATCTGAGCAGGTAGATCATTTGAACTTTGGTTAATTAAAGACTTTTTTTTTTCCAATAAACACAGATGATGAATGGATGCAGATATCCCTGTTTCATTACTAGAGAACCCACATGAAGCCCAAGCTGCCCATCAGCTTCATCTTTGTAAGGCTTTTTAATCACTTCCCTCTGGTGGAGCTGCCACACCAGGCCACAGGGGAAGGGGATAAGTTCAGTCCTGTTTCCACTTGATGTGCTGGGTGAGTTGAGGGGGAGGGGCTTCACTTTTCTGAGGAGTAGGGGAAGGGGGTTAGAGAAAGAGGAAGAGAGGGTCAGGCAGGGAGGGACTGGGAAAAGAGGAGGGAGGGGGCTGCAATCAGGATATAAAGTGAATAAATAAATACATTTTTTAAAAGATGGATGCTAATGTGGAAAGATGTCAATGTTTGTTGACAAATATGGTGATATTCACATTTTATCATTTAGGTATGTGGCAATATTATGAACTCAGGTCAGGGCAGTCATAAGCCTGGAATTTTGAGGACAAAGGGGCAATTTCTAACATGATGTAGGGAGCTTTAGGAAGCAGTTACAAAGAGAGCTGTTCCTAATATGTGGTAGAGGCTTTACACATGTTAAACAAAGTATTATATAACATTGTAAATGTAATAACTAATGTATTTACAATAACTTTCAGAGGGAAAACTAAGAAAGTTGTTTTCTTTTTGTTCAGACAGTAGCTTTAATTGACAATTACCTTTACTGAAAGTCACTTAAAGACTCAAGTTTAAGAATTTTACTTGGCCATTTTCCAACCACAATTGCAAGAAGATATCATCACGACCTGAGGCAAGAAGAAAGCAGTTCTGGTATCTAGCTCCCAGTGGTTTTCATTCTCCAGTTTGCATGAGAAAAGCTAATAAATGCAGGTTTGCTGAAGAGGAATTTGGGGTATACACATCAGAGTTGTTATCATACATGAGTTACCATTGAAGCCACATTTCATATGCACAAATGAGATGCTTATAGCATACATGGTTTGGTGTTTTTAAAATAATGCTAAGCCAGGTGGATGTGATGCTGCATGCTTTTAATCTCAACACTTTAGAGGCAGAGACAGGAAAATCTATGAGCTAGAGCCTAGTGTGATCTAATGAGCAAATTCCAGGACAACCAGGACTACACAGGGAAACTTGTCCCCAAACAAACAAACAAACAAACAAACACAAAAAACTAACAACAATAATTATGTGTGTCCATTATTACTTGGATCTATCCTCCTTTATTTGTTTTACTTGAGTGTGTATTCAAAAGCCATTCCTTAACTTAAGTATCTGAGTAAAAATGTTCCAAACCTTCTGTCAGCTTCAAAATATTGATTATCTTCTGATCTAGTTCTGATTTTGCCTTGAAACTTCAGCCATAAAAGATTTAAAAGATTCTGCCCTTTACTAAAAGCTATCATTTGTAATCCTTGCACTCACCCCTTTCAGAATCCACATGACTGAATGTCACCTTTATAAGCTCTCAAATCAAAGTTTTCAATATCAACAACTTGCCACACTCATCATTCTTGCTTCTCAACTCCCAATTTATTGGCCGTTCTTTACTGTCCCTTGCCACTTCCTGTCTGCAGGGTTCACACGGCCAGAGCAGCAGGCAGGCTTCTTGTGTCAAATGGCTTTAAAACTTCCACAAATTTCATGCAAGAGATGGGAAAACATAAAAGTAGTGCATGTCAAACATCATCACATGTTGACAGTAAATCGCGCTTAGCTGATGTTCAGTTTGTCTGAAACTGCTCGTAGCCGGCAGGGTTGTTTGTGTGTGCATGTGTGTTTCAACGTAATTTCTTAAGCCTTCACTAAATATGGCTGTCTTCTCCTCCATTCTTCTTTTTTAACCTTTTACAAATAGCCAAAGTAATATATGGATGTGTGATTCTCCTGTCCTTCCCTCTCAAACACAAGCAATAAAAGTTGATTTACACTAACAAGTTAAAAGCACTGAGTGCTTCTAGACTGATGCATTCCAGGAGGAAGGGCCATTCTCAGTTCTTGATGGTAGAAAGCGTTCTACAACAGACACCACAAATATTCACAGCTCCAAACTGGTATTCACAGGATTATTCAGCAGTCATCCAAAGGGAGAAACAGTCTAGTGTAACACTGGCCAGGATGGAAACTCCTTGTTTGCTTTTGATTCCAGGTAGTCCAATCACACAATGGCCACTCTATCTTAAACCTCCCTACTTGCTCTGTTTTCTGTCATTAGGAATCACAATTATGATAGATTCAAAGCAATACTACTAATAAAGGATAAAACATGTTTTTGAGAGAACATATGATGGAGAAATGTGCATGCTATAAACAGCATATGTTGAAGCTACTAGCTGAAAATTAATATTTCTATCAGCTGCAAAAAAAAGCAAGCAAGAAAGGGAACTGTTAAAAATGTAAACATTCTACTAATAATTGATTCTCTTCCTATTATTTGATATTTCACTAGCAAATATACTAAACATACTTGAAAAGATGTATGTAGAACTCCAGAGAAGACAAAAATTTCCAGTTTTCAAAGGGAGATCAGTACTCAAGATAGAATATATGAGGCCTTCTTAAAATACAATAAAACTGGATGGTTCCAGATCTACAGCAGCATGCAGAATAGATGATAGCCACAATGAAATCAGCATGATGGCTACCTTCAGGGGACATGAAGATGTGGTGCATGAATGAATTAGCTACCACTAGGACAGAGTGGATAAACAAACAATAAAAACACCAACAAAGAAAATGCTTTACTTTGGCATTCTGATTTGTCTCTTTCAAACCAGACAAAACCAGAAGAACTCAAGACTGCCACCACAATGACCATGAAGTCATGTTCTATATGCAGAGTTTAACAACTTAATTTTTAGAGTCTGTTAACGATCACCAATGGGACAGGGGCTCATGTGGCTTTATTCCTTCTTGATTAACAATTGGACCAATGGATATTGATGGATTCTAGGAAAGAGACAGTTATTGTTTTCAGTTATCTGCTGGTAAGGCCATCAGGCTTCAGTGGACAAGAGTCATACAAATGGCTCTGATTAAACTCAGTAGGTCACAAGACCAATCCCCCCACCCAAAACAAAAACAAAAACCAGTGAAGTGGGGAGGGGACATACAGGGCAGAGGAGGTTATGCAGGGTGTAAGGGAGGTAAAAGAGAGTGTGAGGTGAAATAATCAGAATGTATTATGCACATGTATGAAATTGTGGAAGAACTAACTTAACAGAACAGTAAAGCTTAGATTTTGGAGCAATAGACCTACCATGTTTCATTCACAGCTGCTACTTACCTATTTACATCTTGTCAATTTTGGTTGATTTTGAACTTTGTAATATCTTCACCTCCCTGTAATATCAATTTTATTGCTGTATAAGGCAAGCATTAACTTTATTTTATTTTTAGTTACTAACAAAGGTCAATCTACTTTTTTATTTTTATTGATTCCCTATGAGTTTCACATCACCATGCCTCCCAATCCCAGTCATCTCCCCATCCCTTTGTATCCAACCTCTTTCCTTGAAACCTTCTCCCCAAAATAAAATAAAATAAACATCTTATCATGGAAGCTTTAGTGTGTCACAGTGTATCCCTTTTGTACACCCTTTTGTCCACACATCTTTATTTGCAAATGTTCATTGCAATGAGTTATTGGTCTCATTTGAGGTCTCTGGCTTCTACTATACTATCAATATTGAATCTTCATTAGTATTACTGTTGTTGCCCTGTGTCATGGAGGTCCCATGGCTTTGGGTCTGCAAGATCAGCTCCTTCACAAGCTCCACAAGTTCATAGACAGTAGGTGTTGGGGTGGGCCAGCTCATAGCCCTAGATCTAAGCTTGGGGGGGTAGCTGAGTTGGTCATCTCACCAGCTCTTGTGTACTCACACTACCAGAGCAAGCTCTCCCACATTGTCCTCACTAGCTCACCCTATGCTGTAGCCAGCATGGGGTAGGGCTAGTTTTCCTGCTATTGTGCTCTTGAGGCCTGCTCACTCATGCCCACTCCAACAGGGGCCAAGTCCTTGTGCTGCCCTGATCTTCCTAGTGATGCAGACAGTGAGAGGCAAGCCTAGCCCTGAAAAGCCCTTGAATATTAACATGGTTCCAGGTGGCAGCCCAACCCAGGGATGTCCACATGGCCTTTGGTGCTAATACGGGCTACAAACATCAGCACACCCTTGCTGCTGCATGAGCACAGATCCAGACGTGGCCCTCAGCAGCAGCACAGGGTAGGATTTCTCTATGGCCTCCAGTGGGGTGGCAGGCCGTTCCTCTCCACCCTCTTGTCATCAGCTCTGCCTCTTTTCATAGTACGCAAATCCCTCACTTTTTCTTTCTCTCTATCTCGACCTCCTATACTTGCACATCATAGTGGGCCACTGGTAGGCTGGTCCTCTGGGTGTCTTCAAATGTTTAAAGTCTTGGGGAGATCAGGAATACAAGGCCCATACCTAAACCCAATAAGCCAATAGCCAACACCAAGTTAAACGGAGAGAAACTTAAAACATGCCTGCTAAAATCAGGGACTAGAGAAGGCTACCCACTCTCACCATATCTTTTCAATAGAGTTCTTGAAGTTCTAGCTACAGCAATAAGACAAATAAAGGAGATCAGGGGGATACAAATTGGAAGAGAAGTCAAAATATTGCTATTCGCAGATAATACTGAACTAGTCTTGTACTCCTCTACTAAATCTTATTTGGTTGCAGTATATCCTTATTTTTATTCATTTTGAGGTTGGATGCAGCATTTTCCAGAGAAGTTTTGCATACATGTCTAAGAGCGATATTAGATTGTAATTTTCCTCTCTAATGATTTTTTTTCTGAGTTTTTATTATGGTGATGAGATAAAAATATTCCTGTTCTTATTTTCTGAGATGAAAAAGCATAGAGAATTGTTGTTAGTCTTTTTCCAATTTTCTGATAGTTATACTTTGTTCTGAGCCTGCAGAGCTGTGAGATGTGAACTGAAGACAAGAATGAAACTTGTTTGTAAAGCCTATTTGCAATGGAGTCTAGGTGTGAAGATGAGCTTCACCGATAGCTCAGACCTTCTGTGTTGGTGCTCATACAGCTTATCACTGTAAGTTATGGTTGGCCATGCTGGAAACTTATTCTAAGGGGCCTAATGAGTACATGTATAGATTAAATCAGAGAAAGCCTCAAATAACTATTGCAGATATAAGCCAAAGAATCCTTACCCAGTTCCATACCAGGTAATGAAATATTGACTATCCATTGATTTTGTAAGCTCTGGTTGCACATGGAAGGAACAACATTATCAACAAATTGTCTTACCATAAAGAACATGCTGTGTTCAATAAGGTCTGAAAATGGAGTAAAGAGGTATGCCTTAAAATATATTGGAATGGTGTTTTACAAAATGCTCTGCTTTGGAATGAGGAAACCCTGACACCATGTTGTTTCAATTCCAGAACTGAATGGGAGGTTGGTAATCTTATATGTCCATTTAAGGGAATCAAATAGGGTAATTTAGTTTGTTAATATTTTTATTGAGTACAAAACCAAAATCAAATACAGCTCGTGTCTCCACATAGGTTGTACTTCTGAAAATTCATGTAATTATAAATATCATTTAAAAACAAATGCCAGGAATAGAATAGACTTAAAGGACCACTGAACAGAGAGGCTCAGCTAACATTTGCTTCAAAGGGACAGAGAAAATATTTTTTAGTATTTTTCAGTGGTGTAATTTCTATTTTAACTACTCTACATTTGAGGAATAAAAACATCCATTTGAAATACACACACAAACACATCACACATGCATATATAGTTTAAAAGCATGGTGTCTTTGGTAAAGTGTATCATTCCTGTAATTCTAGCACTTGGGAAATTGAGGCAGGAGGTTCATAATTTTAAGTCCAGGCCGGACATATTGTAAAGCCTAGTATACTGGAATAAAAACTGCAGGTGGCTAGATGGGTTGATCTGTTAGCTGTACTTTTCCTATTCCTGTTCTTACTCTCACGAGAAAAATGAAAATGTTTTCTGAAAAAAACAATTTTCAAGTTATATATCTCTGTCCAAATGCATCCAGTATATCAAAAATTGATACAGTGTGTAACCTGACGTTAGCATGTCCATAATAGTCCTTAGTTATAAGCCATCCTTTTGCCACATGAATTAAAAGAAAGTGGCAAAAACAATTAAGGGTTATAAACCACACTCAACTTTTTCTTAGGATAGAAAGACAAGGAAATAAGCCTTTCTTTTTTCTTTTTTTTTTTTTTTTTTTTTACATTTTAAAGAATTTTACTTTCCCAGGGGTTTAAGAAATTTTAAATATACTTTGTTGCTTCTCCTTGATGAACTTGGGGATTTAATCTAATTCTCAACTTAGTGTGAGAATCCACTATCTCTTTCCCTTCCTACTTTCTATTAATTGCATTTAAACCTTAAGCCTTCCTGATGCTCAGTCAGGAGGCAGGAGTTCTGAAAGCTCAGCCAACTGCCTCTACTTGCCAAGTCTCTCGGCTCTAACAGCTTTTTCTCTTCCTTTTTCTCACTCAGTAGTTTAAACCCCTTCAAGTTTGTCTCTCTTTGAAAATGAATTTCCTTTTTTTTTCATAGTTCAGCAAGTAGGTCTTTGTCTCTTACTTTTGGAGACAAATGCATTGCTTTTAGCTGCTTGGTGAAACATTAGACTAACCGCTACAGGTTTTTGAACTTGAGGAATTTGCCCATGGAGAATGGTCTCTATGGTAATCGGCTCTCTAACCCTCTCTTCTCAATCTGTCTGCTTGAACTACAAATCTGTTTATTTTAACAGTTTAGACATCTTGACAACTATTTTCTGTAACATATGCAGAGCAGATATGCAAAATGTTCCTAACTGATTTACTCCATAGTTGAAATTGCTAGTACACAAGTGGTTTCAACTGGAGCTGTGTATGTGTTTTAATAATTTATAATCAGTTAACATTATTTGTTTTTTCTCTTTCGATGCAGCTCATTTGAAAGTCTGATCAGTGTTGCTCTAAACAATAAGTGCTTTGCAGGGACTTCACATGTGAACAGGAATAAGAACATTAACTGCCATATTAAATACCATTGTGTTGAACTGAAGATTCACAAATCATTTCACCTAGTTCTTAAATGTAGGTCATAACAAAGGTAGCATCATTCCAGCTCATTTGAAACATTCTCTGCATGTGTCTTTGTCTTTTACTTTACATCTTCTTCCATACTTGATTTTGAATATTGAATGTCTCTTAACTAGTCTAGGATTAAAAAAAAAAAAAACACTAATCCATTTTATTACCATTTCATTGATGATTTCTAACCAATATCTACCATTACATTTAGAACTTTATTCCTAGCAGAAAGGCAAATGAAACTCTGTAACCCATACCATATACCTTGATACTGAAAATCTACAGAAGCTTAATGCCTGTACTCATATCGGTAGCTGATTGTAATCTCTTGACGGGTAGGAACTAGGTTATTTAATTTTCTGTGTGCAGTTCTCAGATAGCAACAAGTTCACAGATTCACCAAAAACATATATTTTGTAAAATGATAAATAGTTTTTGCAACAATTTCCTAACAGAGTGAAAAATTATCATTTTCATCACATCTTAAATTCAGAAAGAAAAAGTAATCGAAGGAGGTTGTGTAGTTGTCTCTGTCCTGAGGCAAAACAAGTCTTCTTGCCTGCACAAATTATAAATAATCATGGAATATGCACCATCCTGAGACGAAAATTGAAAAGTATGTGCACAAAGTACATCTACTGCTGTAGAATAGAAATCCTGAACTTGATGACCAAAGAGAGTAGGCTTGAAAGGTTGGAAGTTTGCTTCAGTTTTTGAGCTGGGTTGGTGGGTATATGTCAGTGACAGCAGGACAGAGACATGTGTATGGACACACCCATACAAGTGTTTCCTGGAATAGGGTGCCTGTGTCCTCTCTACAAAAATGAGAAATGTTGCAACATCAAGAGTGTGGCTGGGCACATTAGCTAGTACTTTATGGCAAAACATTCCAAAAACATGTGATCCAAAAATACACAAGCACCACAGTAGCCAGGTATGAAAGAATAAAACTGATAGTCTTTTATCAAAAGAGGCATATCAGAAGGGGAAAGTTGATTCTTGCAAAGTTTGATAACCCAAGTGTATTTGATTGATTCCGAGGGCACATGTGGCTGAAAGTTCACACAAATTGTTTTCTGATTTCCACATGTGTGTTGTAGCAAAGGCATACACATTCACTTGTGTGTGTGTGCTTTAGCATAAACAAACACACATACACATGAATTAATTTTTATAGTTGTTACATTTATGCATCCACATGCATAAAGCAACCTTGGCTAATACTTCAGGCCATATTTAAAACTGAATTAAAACCAAATGTAACCATACATATGAGACTTAAATGAAAGTTCTAAAATAAAACATAGAAACAAACTTTGTGACTTCGTATCAAAACTTTCATATTAAATATTTGCTTAATATTTGAAATAATGAAATGGATCTTATACTGGGAAAATTTTTTTTTCCAAATTAGATACTGAGAAACAAAATTCTGTTTGTTACAATCCTGGATATCTTCATGATATGAAGTAAGCAAACAACAAAATTAGAAAAATTCTATGAACAGAACAAAGGAAGTAAGGGAAGTACAGAGAGGTACATAGAAACTGTTCATAATCATTTCTCTTCCCTCTTCACTGAAATAACTCTATAGCTTTTTTAAAAACTCAGTTTGGCTACTATCCACTTATAAATGAGTATATACCATGTGTGTGTGTTTGGTTCTGGACATGGACTCGGTTGTTCGTTCTTTGATCACTTCACCTTGGCAGGGCGGCCTTGCAAGGCCCTGTGGAAGAGGATGCAGGCAGTTCTGATGAGGCTTGATAGATAAGGGTCAGATAGTAGGGGAGGAGAGTTCCCCCTTTCTGTGGTCTAGGGGAGGGTGATAGGGGGAAGAGGGAGATAGAGTGGGGACTAGGAGGAGACAAGGGAAATAAAGTGAATAAATTATAAAAAATAAGAAATAAAAACTCAATTTGATCAGAAGGGGGCATACGGTCAGAATAGCCAGGTAAGGTGGAATATACCTTTCATCCCAGTACTTATGAGGCAGAGGCCATGTGAGTTTGGTGCAGCCTGAGCTACATAGCAAGTTACAGGCTAGCCAGGGCTACAGAGTAAGTACCTCTCTCAAAAACTTTTTTAGTAAATAAATTTTAAGTGCACTTACTCTATACAAGGGCTACTCTTCTCTCAGAAAACCAAATAAAACTCATAGATTGCCAAATAAAACTCAACGCCAAGTGGGGGAGGTATCCTCTTAAGTTGTTGTTCCACGGTATCCCAGAGATTGTCAAAAATAACCAGCTGTTCTAATTATTTTGGGCTATCCAGGAGCACTTGAAAAGAAAATACACATTGGAAACAAGACTTCAGAGGAATCAAGTGTTGATCAGGAAACTTCCTTCCTGCTGGCTAACTTTCATAGTACTGGGAGCTGCTATGTATCTTTCTTGTGGAAAAAATTTATCAACAGTCTTATACCAGCTGCGAAATTAGTGAGCTAAAACAATGATCAGGACAGTAAGAAATTCCCATGGGTTCCATAGTGGCATGATTGCTAAGGGGGTGTATTGGTTATTTTTCTGTGGGTGTGATTAACAATAAGACCAAGGCAGCTTACAGAAGAGTTTATGTTGCCTTATGCCTCCAGAGGATGAGAATCATAATCGTGGAAACACTATGGTACCAGGAGCAAGAACCTGAAAGCTCACAGTTTTTTTTTTTAATTTTTTATTAATTACACTTTATTCATTTTGTATTCCCCCCATAAGCCCCTCCCTCCTCCCTTCCCGATCCCTCTCTCCCTCCTCTTTCTGCATGCATGCCACTCCCTAAGTCCACTGATAGGGGAGGTTCTCCTCTCCTTTCTGATCTTAGTCTATCAGTTCTCATCAAAGAAAGCTCACATTTTGAACCAAAACCACAACACAGAGAGAGCAAACCAACTGTAAGTGGCTGAGGTTTTCAATCTCAAATCCTACCTTTAGTGACATATATTTAAGCAAGTCTACACCTCCTACCACCCCCCAAAAAACAAAAACAAAAACAAAAAACCCGGTGCCACCATTTGAAGCCTGGGTGTTCAAATGCCTGAGACTATATGGGACATTCACATAGTCTCCTTCAAACTACTATAAAAAGTAAACAGCCTCTGCCTGATTGGATTTAAGGCCCACTCTATAAATGTAAACACATGCATGGTTCTGAAAAACTGTCCAAGAGCCCATGGTTAAAGAGTTCACAGGCCCTAGAGAAGAAATAAATACTATCAACCTGTTTAATGGACAAAGCAATAAACTATCCTCTGAACTATTTTCTCTCAACTCATAGGTTAGTGTGGCTCTTACAATGTATCAGAGAAACCTCTGGGTAAAGTAGGTGGTGGTTAAGACAACTCACAATTAATCAAAATTCAAAGTAAGTATCAGTAGAGTGCTTAGCCACAAATGCAACAGCTGTATCATGACTTGCTCCGCCACCCCCACGGCCAAGGCTCAGAGACCATCATGGAAGAGGAGAATAGAAAAAATATAAAAGATAGAGCTTGGTTAGGATCTTCTAGTTATGACATGACCCTATTCACATAAACCCAGCAGCTGTGTTTATCTACATAAAACCTTTAAAAAATGATGCCAGTTACTGTCTGAGCATAGAGGGGAAATGAATCACAGATCCTCACTTCTAACTGAGGATTTACTGACAATTGATGCTTCTAAGGGAGAATCAGTTAGTTGGCATTTAAAGGTGTTCCACCCACCCCAATCCCATAGGTGATGACTATGCTCCAGAGGAAGGCCCATACCATCAGGGATATATATGGGAAGCACAAATTACCCTCAATGGGTTAATCAAAAGATAAAAGAGGATATAAAGATGAAAGGTGGTGAAGGCAGATTTAGGAGGAGGAATGAGGATTGAATATCATCAAAGTACATTGTAGGAAAAATTTAAAGAATTTGCAAATGTATTTAGAAACCTTGAACTCATTGGCACAAGAGAGAACTTCCTGAACAGAACACCAACAGCAGGTTCTAAGATCAACAATTAATAAATGGGAAACTGAAAATATTCTGTAAAGCAAAGGACAATGTCATCAGTTCAAAACAACAGCCTACAGATCTTCATCAACCCTATATCTGACAGAGAGCTAATATCCAGAATATATAAAGAACTAAAGAAGTTAAACAGCAATAAATCAAGTAACCCAATTAATAAACGATGTACAGAGCTAAACATAGAATTCTCAATAAAGGAACATTGAATGGCAGAGAAACATTTAAAGAAATGCTCAATATCCTTAGTCATCAGGAAAATGTAAATCAAAACGACCCTGAGATTTCACCTTACACCCATCAAAATGGCTAAGATGAAAAACTTGAGTGAAAACACATGCTGGAGAGGATGTGGAGGAAGAAAAACCCTACTCCATTATCGGTGGGAATGTAAACTTGTACAACCACTTTGGAAATCAATCTGGTGCTTTCTCAGACAAATAGGAATAGTGTTATCTCAAGACCCAGCTATACCACTCCTAGGCATATATCCAAAAGAGACTCAAGTATACAACAAGGACATTTTCCCAACCATGTTTGTAGCAGCTTTATTTGTAATAGCCAGAACCTGGAAACAACCCAGATGCCCCTCAGTTGAGGAAGGGATACAGAGATTGTGGTATATTTACACAATGGAATACTACTCAGTAATTAAAACAAAGAAATCATGAAATTTGGAGGCAAATGGTGGGCTCTAGAAAAGATCATCCTGAGTGAGGTATCCCAGAAGCAGAAAGTCACACATGGTATAAAATAACTCTATTAAAACCTATTGGTTAGAGTAGTGAGATGCCCTAGTAGGCAAAGCACCTGCCACTGAGACCTGACATACTGAATTCCATCCCATGTCTCACAGTAGAATGAGAGACCTTAATCCTAAAAGGAGTCATCTCCCTCCACAGCACTGTGACATGAAGCATCTGCATTGACATATGTAAAGTGCATACACACCATGAAAAAATATAATTCAAGTAATTAAGAGTATACATTTGCGATCTATTGCTGAATTTTGTTCCTTCTCCTGTCTGTCTTGTTGATGTCAATATCACCCTGTCTTAGCTGCTATGGTTACCTTCTTTTTATTTTATTTTATTTTATTTTATTATTTTATTTTATTAATTACACTTTATTCACTTTGTATCCCCCCATAAGCCCCTCCCTCCACCCCTCCCAGCCCCACCCTTCCTCCCACTTCTTCACACATGCCCCTCCCAAGTCTACTGATAGGGGAGGTCCTCCTCTCCATCCATCTTAGTCTATCAGATCACATCAGGAGTGGCTGCATTGCCATCTTCTGTGGCCTGGTAAGGCTGCTGCCCCCTCAGGAGGAGGTGATCAAAGAGCCGGCCAGTCAGATTATGTCAGAGGCAATCCCTCTTTCCATTACTATGTAACCCACTTGGACACTAAACCGCCATGGGGTTCTAGGTTATCTCCATGCCTGGTACTTGGTTGGAGTATGAGTCTCCGGCAAGACCCCTGTATTCAATTTTTCTGGTTTTGTTGCTCTCCTTGTGGGGTGCCTGTCCTCTCCAGATCTTTCCCACTTCTTATATAAGATTCCATGCACTCTGCCTAACAGTCTCAGCATCTCCTTTGATAGTCTGCAGGGCAGAGCCTTTCAGAGGCCCTCTGTGGCAGGTTCCTAACTTGTTTCCTGTTTTCTTCTTCTTCTGATGTCCATCCTCTTTGCCATTTGGGATAGGGATTGAGTGTTTTAGTCAGGGTCCTCTCTCTTGCTTAGTTTCTTTAGATGTACAGGTTTTAGTAGGTTTATCCAATGTTATATGTCTATATGAGTGATATATACTGTGTGTCTCTCTGCTTCTGAGACAGCTCACTCAGGATGATCCTTTCCAGGTCCCACCATTTACCTGCAAATTTCATGATTTCTTTATTTTTCATTGCAGAGTAATCCTCCATTGTGTAGATGTACCACAATTTCTGCATCCATTCTTCAGTTGAGGGGCATCTGGGCTGTTTCCAGCTTCTGGCTATTACAAATAAAGCTGCTACAAACATGGTTGAGCAAATGTCCTTTTTGTGTACTTGAGCCTCTTTTGGGTATGTGCCTAGCAGTGGTATGGTTGGATCTTGAGGAAGCACTATTTCTAGTTTTCTGAGGAATCGCCAGATTGATTTCCAGAGTGGTTGTACAAGTTTACATTCCCACCAGCAGTGGAGGAGCATTCACCTTTCTCCACAACCTCTCCAGCATGTGTTGTCACTTGAGTTTTTGATCTTGGCCATTCTGATTGGTGTAAGGTGAAATCTTAGGGTGGTTTTGATTTGTATTTCCCTAATGGCTAATGATGTTGAGTATTTCTTTAAGTGTTTTTCTGCCATTCGATATTCCTCTACAGAGAGTTCTCTCTTTAGCTTTGTTCCCCATTTTTTTACTTGGATTACTTGGTTTGCTGTTTTTCAGCTTCTTTAGTTCTTTATATATTCTGGATATAAGCCCTCTGTCAGATAAAGGATGGGTAAAGATTCTTTCCCAATCTGTAAACAGTCATTTTGTTTTGATGAGGGTGTCCTTTGCTTTACAAAAGCTTTTCAGTTTCATGAGGTCCCATTTATTGATTGTTGTTCTTAGAGCCTGTGCTGTTGGTGTTCTGTTCAGGAAGTTGTCTCCTGTACCAATGAGTTCTAAGGTATTCCCAGCTTTTTCTTCTAACCAAATTAATGTGTCTGGTTTTATATTGAGGTCTTAGATGCCTAAAGTCCAAGTGGATCAAAGGTGATAAGGTGATAAGTATGTATCTATTTGCATTTTTCTACATGTAGACATCCAGTTAGACCAGCACCATTAATTGAAGATGCTATATATTTTTTCCATTGTATGCTTTTGGCATCTTTGTCAAAGATCAGGTGTCCATAAGTGTATGGGTTTATTTCTGGGTCTTCTGTTCAGTTCCATTGATCCACCATTCTGTTTCTATGCCAGTACCATGCAGTTTTTATAAATGTTGCTCTATAGCATAGCTTAAGGTCAGGGAACGGAGATACCTCCAGAAGATCTTTTATTGTAGAGGATTGTTTTTGCATTTCTGGGTTTCTTTTTATTCCATACGTAGTTGAGAATATTTCTTTCCAGGTCTATAAAGAATTGTGTTGGTAATTTGATGTGAATTGCATTGAATCTGTAGATTGCTTTTGGTAAGATGGCCATTTTTACTATGTTAATCCTGCCAAGCAATGAACATGAGAGATCTTTCCATCTTCTGATATCTTCTTTTAACTCTTTCTTCAGGGACTTAAAATTTTTTTATATAAGTCTTTGACTTGCTTGGTTAGGGTTACACCAATGTACTTTATGTCATTTGTGGCTATTGTAAAGGGTGTTGTTTCCCTAATTTCTTTCTCAGCCCTTTTGTCTTTTGTATGCAGGAGGGCTACTTATTTTTTTGAATTAATTTTGTATCCAGCCACTTTACTGAAGGTGTTTATCACCTGTAGGAGCTCCCTGGTAGAGTTTTAGGGGTCACTCATATATACTATCATATCATCTGCAAATAGTGATAATTTGACTTCTTCCTTTCCAATTTGTATTCCATTGATCTCCTTTAACTGTCTTATTGCTCTAGCAAGGACTTCCAGGACTATGTTGAAGAGATATGGAGACAGTGGGCAGCCTGTCTTGTCCCTGATTTCAGTGGGATTGCTTTACGTTTCTCTCCATTGAGTTTGATGTTGGCTATAGGCTTGCTGTATATTGTCTTTACTATGCTTAGATATGTGCCTTGTATCCCTGATCTCTCCAATACTTTAAACATGAATGGATGTTGGATTTGGTCAAATGCTTTTTCAGCATCTAGGGAGATTAGCATGTGTTTTTTTTCTTTCAGTTTGTTAATATGGTGGATCACATTGATGGATTTCTCTATGTTGAACCACCCCTGCATACCTGGGATGAAGCCTACTTAGTCATAGTGGATGATATCTTTGATGTGTTCTTGTATTCAGTTTTCAAGTATTTTGTTGAATATTTTTGCATCAATGGGAGATGGGCATGAAATTCTTTCTTTGTTGGGTCTTTGTGAGGTTTAGGTACCAAGGTGACTGTGGCTTCATAGAATCAGTTTGTTAATGTTCCTTCTGTTTCTATTTTGTGGAATAGTTTGAAGAGAATTGGAGTTAGCTCTTATTTGAAGGTCTGGTAGAATTCTGTGCTGAAATCATCTGGTCCTCGGCTTTTTTTTTTTTTTTTTTTTGGATGGGAGACTTTCAATGACCGCTTCTATTCCTTTGGGGGATATAGGACTATTTAATTGATTTACCTGGTCCTGATTCAGCTTTGGTAAGTCAAATCAATCAAGAAAATTGTCCACTTCATTTAGATTTTCAAATTTTGTGGCATATAGACTTTTGAAGTAAGTTCTAATGATTGGTTGGATTTCCTCAGTGTCTGTAGTTATGTCCCCCTTTTCATTTCTGGTTTTGTTGATTTGGATGGTGTCTCTCTGCCTTTTAGTTATCTTGGCTAAGGTTTTGTCTATCTTGTTGATTTTCTCAAAGAACCAGCTCACGGTTTCATTGATTCTTTGAATTGTTTTATTTGTTTCTATTTTATTGATTTTAGCCCTGAATTTGATTATTTCCAGACATCTACTCATTTTTTGGTGTGTCTGCTTCTTCTTTTTCTAGGGTTTTTAAGTGAGCCATTAAGTTGCTTGAATGAGCTGTCTTGACTTTCTTCTTGAAGGCACTTAGTGCTATGAACTTTCCTCTTAGTACTGCTTTCATTGTGTCCCACAAGTTTGGGTATGTTGTGTCTTCATTTTCATTGAGTTCTAAAAAGACTTTAATTTCTTTCTTTATTTCTTCCCTGACCTAGCTGTCATTTAGTAGCAAGTTGTTCATTTTCCAAGAACAACTTTTTTTTTTTTTTCTATTTCTGTTGTTGTTTAGGTCCAGCTTTATTCCATGGTGATCAGACAGGATACAGGGATTATTTCAATCTTCTTGTATCTGTTGAGGCTTGCTTTGTGACCAACTATGTGGTCCATTTTGGAGAAGTTTCCATGAGATGCTGAGAAGAAGGTAAATTCTTTTTTGTTTGGGTGTAAGTTTCTGTAAATATCTGTTAGGTCCATTTTATTCATGAACTCTGTTAGAGACATTGTTTCTTTGTTTAATTTCTGTTTTGTTGACCTGTTCTTTGTTGAGAGTGGGGTATTGAAGTCTCCCACTATTAATGTGTGGGGATCAATGTGTGGTTTCAGTTTTATCAATGTTTCTTTTACAAATGTGGGTGCCCTTGTATTTGGGTCATAGATGTTCAGGATTGTGATGTCTTCCTGGTGGAATTTTCCCTTGATGAGTATGAAGTGTCCTTCCCCATCTCTTTTGATTAATTTTGGTTGAAAGTCTATTTTATCAGATATTAGAATGGCTATTCCTGCTTGCTTCTTGGGTCCATTTGCTTGGAAAGCAGTCTTCCAACCCTTTACCCTCAGCTAATGTCTATCTTTGTGACTTAGGTGTGTTTCTTGTGTGAAACAGATTGCTGGGTTTTGTTTGCACATCCATTCTGTTAGTCTTTGTCTTTTTATTGGAGAATTGAGTCCATTGATGTTGAGAGAGATTAGCAGTGACTGTTAGTTCCTTTGATTTTGATGTTGGCTGTGGTCATAAGATTGTGTCCTTGGTTGCTTTTTGGTTTACTGTAGTGAGGTAAATTATTTCCTGTGTTTTCTTGAATGTAGCTAGTTTTCTTGGGTTGTATTTTCCTTTCTAGGGTCTTCTGTAATGCTGGATTTGTTTGTATGTATTATTAAAATTTGTTTTTGTCATTGAATATCTTGTTTTCTCCATCTATGAGGACTGAGAGTTTTGCTGGGTACAGTAGCCTGGGCTGACATCTGTGTTCTCTTAGGGTCTGCATGATATCTGTTCAGGCCCTTCTGTCTTTCATAGTCTCTGTTGAAAAGTCAGGTGTGATTCTAATGGGTTTGCCATTATATGTTACTTGGCCTTTTTCCCTTGCAGCTTTTTTTCTTTGTTCTGTATACTTACTGTTTTGATGATTATGTGGCAGGAGGATTTTCTTTTCTAGTCGAATTTATTGGGTGTTCTGTAGGTCTCTTGTATTCTTATTGGCCTCTCCTTTAAGTTTGGGAAATTTTCTTCAATGATTTTGTTGAAAATATTTTCTGAGCCTTGGAGAAGGGAATCTTCTTTTTCCTCTATTCCTATTATTCGTATGTTTTGTCTTTTTATGTTGTCTTGAATTTCTTGGATGGTCTGTGTCAGGAATTTTTTTAGATTTAACATTTTCTTTGACAGATACATCTATTTCTTCCATTGTATCTTCCACATCTGAGATTCTTTCTTCCATCTCTTGTAGTCTATTGGTTATGCTAAACTTTGTAGTTCCTGATTTCTTCCCTAAGTTCTTTCTCTCCACAATTTCCTCCATTTGTGTTTTCTTTAACTTTTCCAATTTTGTTTTCAGATTTTGATCCGTTTTGTTTATTTCCTTCAACTGTCTGACTGTATTTTCCTGTTTTTCCACCAATTCCTTCAGCTGTTTGTTTGAACAATCCTCTGTTTCTTTTATTTCATTCAGTGGTTTAAGCATTTCCTCTCTAAAGGACACAAACTGTTTGGCTGCAACTTCCTATATTTCTTCAAGGATTGCCATACTCTGTTTTTCTTTATTTTCTTCCATTTCTTTACAGATGGCCGTGTCTGTTTGAGTTTATCTTCCTCTAGGTCTTTACACATTTTCACATTTTACTTGTTTCCTCTCTGATCCTATTCATGAGCATAGATGTTAGGTCATCTTCTTGAATTTCAATTATGCTGGGGTGTCTAGGGCTACTTGCCCCTGGATAACTGGATTCTGGAGATGCCATATTGCTCTGGTTTTTGTTGGTTGATCTTTTACGATGGCCTCTACCCATTGGGCTATCATACGCATTTGGGGTTAGTTTCTGGTGGTTCCTGGAATCCTGTGG
Organism: Psammomys obesus; assembly: GCF_907164565.1. Lineage (NCBI taxonomy): Eukaryota > Metazoa > Chordata > Mammalia > Rodentia > Muridae > Psammomys > Psammomys obesus. The sequence continues at coordinate 45,617,084 of NW_026593286.1, read as the reverse complement.
TGGCAGAATCCCCTTGGCAGGAAGATGGGTTTTCCTGAAGGAAGCCTTCTCAGGTTTTTGGGTATAGTTACTGAGTGGCTGCTGTTTTTCAGGAGTTGCTGCTCACCTCAGGCATAGAGACCTAAGCGGTAACTGTGGTCCTTGTTAGTCGAGAGGGCTCTCCTCTTACCCGGAGAAGTCCTGTAGACAGCTGCCCTGCTTCAGGTTTCTTGCTGTAAATTTAGTGATCTGCTGTTGTAACCTGTGTGTCCCATGGTTTAGTCAGTTTTGTTAGGGATAACTGGTTGCCCCTTGGAGCAGTATCTGGGGGTTGATCTCGGGGATTCCGTGTTTTTGTAGGTCTGAGGTTGGGGCTCTGTGCCCCAGTACCCAAGCGGTAATCTGTGGTAGGTGGGTACTGCTCTCCTGGTAATAGCAGGGTATTTGGTGCACAGCAGGTCCCTGGGTTGGGCTGGTCTGCGAGGCCTTTTCCAGGGATATACTGGGTGGCCTAAGTCAGTCCACTTTGCTTCGTTCCCTGTGAGGATTTCTTCTGACAGTGACTCCAGTCTCTGGTGCTCTGGAGTGCACAGCTCTGTCTGTGCTGGAAAGCTGGGCATGCAGCAACTGTCTGTGCTTGCAGCTGGAGCCCAGTTCAATGATGGTGGCTTGTACCAGACGGTCTGCAAGACTTTTTCCAGGGAAAGACTGGGTGACCCAAGTCAGTGCCATTTCCTTCCTTCCCTGTGGGATTTTCTCCTGACAGGGACTCTCAGTCTCTGTTGCCCTGGGGTGCACAGCAACTGTCTGTGCCCCTGGCTGGAGCCCAGTTCAGTGATGGTGGTTCGTACCTGCCGGTCTGTGGGACTTTTTCCAGAGAAAGACTGGGTGACCCAAGTCAGTACCGTTTTCTTCCTGTGGGGTTTTCTCACGACTGGGACTCTCAGTCTCTCGTGTTTTTGTGCCCACCGATCAGCCTGGGAAGGTGATCAGGACACACAGGCATGTGGCTATGGTCTGGCGACCTAGTGCCTGCACGACCAGGGATTTCTTCCAGGTTCTGGCTGGGTGGTCTGAGAGTGGCCCGGACTGATTCCCACGCCATGGGGGTTTTCTCTCACATGGGAAACACGATCGCTGTTGTTTTAGGGCCCAGAGTTCAGTCTCTTGGTCGCTGTAGGGAAAATGTTGTCCTGTTCCTCAGAGGCAGTGTTCTGCTGGCGCTGCCATCTTGTCCCCCTGAGATAATTTTTTTTCTGTGGTTACCTTCTAATGGAGTCAGTACAAATTATCTCACTTGAGCCTTTCTCATAGTTTCAGCCTTTTAGATAGCATTCTTTTTTTTATTTTATCACAATATTTTCTTCTTCTTATTATTAGTTACATTTTATTAACTTTGTATCCCAGGTGTATCCTGCTTCCTCATTACCCAATCTCACCCTCCCTCCCTCATATCCTCCCTGCCCCTTTTCAAGTCCACTGATAGGGGAGGACCTCCTCCCCTTTCATCTGACCCTGGTTTATCAGGTATCTTCAGTATTGGCTGCAAAGTCCTCCTCTGTGGCCTAGCAGGACTGCTCCTCCTTTGGGGGGGGCAGGGAGTTCAAAGAACCCGCCATTGAGTTCATGTTAAAAATAGTCCCTGCTCTCCTTACTAGGGTAACCCACTTGGTTACTGAGCTACCACGGGCTATATCTGAGCAGAGGTTCCAGGATGTATTCATACATGGTCCTTGGTTGGAGAAACATTCTCTTATAAGACTCCTGTGCCTAGATATATTTGGTCCTTGAGGAGCTCCTCTCTTCTCCTGGTCATATTAGCTCCCCTTTCTTTCATATGATTTCCTGCACTCTGCTAAAGGTTTGGTTATGAGTCTCAATATCTGCTTCAATACACTGCTAAGTAGAGTCTTTAAGAGATCCTCTGTGGTAGGCTCCTGTCCTGTTACTTGCTTTCTCCTACATCCACTGTCTATCCCATTTGTCTTTCTAAGTGAGGTTTGATCATCTAACCCTGGGTCTTCTTTCTTGTTTATCTTCTTTAGGTGTATAGATTTCATTATGTTTATCACATCTTATAAGTCTAAATAAGTGAGCATATACCATATATATCTTTCTCCTTCTGGGATACCTCACACAGAATGATCTTTTCTAGATCCCACCATTTACCTGCATATGTCATGATTTCCTTGTTTTTAATTGCTGAGTAGTATTCCATTGTGTACAAGTACCACAATTTCTGTATCCATTCCTCCATTGATGGACATCTTGGTTGTTTCCAGGTTCTGGCTATTACAAATAAAGCTGCTACAAACATGGTTGAGCAAATGTTCTTGTTGTGTACTTGAGAAACTTTTGGATATATGCCTAGGAGTGGTATAGCTGGGTCTTGAGGAAGCACTATTCTTAATTGTCTGAGAAAGCGCCAGACTGATTTCCAAAGTGGTTGTACCAGTTTACAATCCCACCAGCAATGGAGTAAGGTTCCCTTTTCTCCACAACCTCTCCACCATTTATTGTCATTTGAGTTTTTTATTTTAGCCATTTTGATGGGTGTAAGGTGAAATCTCAGGGTCGTTTTGATTTGCATCTCTCTAATGGATAAGGACATTAAGCATCTCTTTAAGTGTTTCTCTGCCATTCTATATTCCTCTACAGAGAATTCTCTGTTTAACTTCGTACCCATTTTTTAATTGCATTGCTTTTTAACTTTTTTATTTCTTTATATATTCTGGATATCAGCCCTCTGTCAGGTATAGGATTGATGAAGATCCTTTCCCAGTCTGTAGGCAGTCGTTTTGTTCTGACAACACTGTCTTTTGCTTTACAGAAGCTTTTCAGTTTCATGTGGTCCCATTTATCAATTGTTGGTCTAAGATTCTGTGCTATTGGTGTTCTGTTCAAGAAGTTGTCTCTTGTGCTAATGAGTTCTAGGCTCTTCCCCACTTTTTCTTTTAACCGATTTAGTATATCTGGTTTTATGTTGAGGTCTTTGATCTAATTGGACTTTAGTTTTGTGTAGGGTGATAAATATGGATCTATTTTTATTTTTTGCATGTAGACATCCAGTTGGATCAACACCATTTGTTGAAGATGCTGTCTTCCATTGAATGGTTTTGGGTTCTTTGTCAAAAATCAAGTATTCATAGGTGTGTGAGTTTATTTTTGGGTCTTCATTTTGGTTCCATTGATCCTCCTTTCTGTTTCTATGCCAATATCATGCAGTTTTTATTACTATTGCTCCATAGTACAGCTTGAGGTCAGGGATGGAGATACCTGCAGATGATCTATTGTTGTACAAGATCGTTTTGGAGACTCTGTTTTTTTTTTTTTTTTTTTTTTTTTTTTCTCCATATAAAGCTGAGAATCTTTCTTTCAAGGTCTGTAAAGAATTGTGTTGGTATTTTGATGGAAATTCATTGAATCTGTAGATTTCTTTTGACAGGATGGCCATTTTCACTATGTTAATCCTACAGATTCATGAGCATGGAAGATCTTTCCATCTTCTGATATCTTCTTCAATTTCTTTCTTCAGAGACTTGAAGTTTCATTTTCAAACAGGTCTTTCACTTGCTTGGTTAGAGTCATCCCAAGGTACTTTATGTTATTAGTTATAGCATTCTTCTATACATAAATTTCAGCATAATCTCATGCATATCTAAGCAAATTCTGGTAGGTCTAGTCATCAAATAGTAGATATTTAGGTAGGTGTGGAGCATGCTAGATTAGTTTCAGATACTTGGAGAGTGAAGTAGAAATAGCATATGAAGTCAGAGCTTTGAGAACAATCTAGGTGACATAGAAGGGCCAATCCAAAAGAACAGCAACAACAGCTTATTAAATAGGGGAAGAGTAACACCTTAGTAATGTGAGTTTTTTAATAACTTATATGAATATTATTGATTTGTTTTTTTCTTATTTTTATTAGGGTTTTGTCATTATTATTGTACAGGACTGGCAATTCCTTCATTTTTAATGGATATTTAATATTTTGAGGTACTATAAATAACATTCAAAACATTTAAATATCTAATATGTTATTGATTATGATATACAGTGCTTATATCCTGAGGTCTTGATAAAATCTATTGTTAATCAATGTAGCTCTTTCTGTAAATACAATAGGAGTACACATATAGATAAAAATATCCAAGAGAAAATATTCCATTCTTTTTCCAACCTCACGATATCCTCTCTGGATAGCATTCTTTGTTACACTGGCTGAAACATTCAGTATAAAAGCCAATAAATAAAAATAAAAAAGGAAAAGAACAAGCATCCTTGCCTTGTTCTTAGCTTTAAGTTGAAAGTATTCATCTGTGACCATTAAATGTAATAATTCTGTTTTGTTTTTTAATAGATATTATCTACTAGGTTGAACAAGATCTTTGCTAGCCTTAGTTTGTGGAGTACACATAAGTACATAATATTTTAAAAAGTAAGTTTTATGTGATTGAGATGGTCAGAGGATTTTTAGACTATTTGTCTTAGCTACTGTTCTATTGCTGTGAAGAGACACCATAACCATAGGCAACTCATTTTTTAAAGCATTTAATTAGTGGCTTATATACAGTTTCAGAAATTTAGTCCTGTATCATCATGGTGGGAAGCAGGCAGGCATAATTCTTTAGCAGTATCTGAGACCTATATCCTGATCTACAGCAGCAAGGAGAGAGAAGGGGCATGGAGGGACAGAGAGAAGGAGAGAGACAGAGAAAGAGAAAGAGAAAGACTAGGCCTGGTAGTGCCTTTTGAAACCTCAAAAACCCACTCCCACTGACACTCTTCCAACAATGCCAAAGGTACTTCAACAAAGGCATACTCCCTGATCCTTCTCAAACAAAGTTTCACTCCCTAGTGATTAAACAAATATTTGAAAGTATGGAGGCTATTCTCCTTCAGATCATCCAAACAACATTGACAGTTTTATAGTAAAAAGCCCACATGTGTACAGCTCACATTCAGACATGTTACCATGCCTTTCACGTACTGTATTATTTTTCTAAAGGTCTGTCAAGAATTCTTGCATTTGAACTTAGGGGGAAATTTTCTTTCCTTGAAATAGTCTTGTCTGTTTCATATTAGCATATCTGGCCCATACAACAAAGTGAAAAGGATCCCTACCTGATTTTCTGAGAGAATTTGCATAGAATTATGTAGAAGTCAATACAATCAAAAGCTGATTTTTTATTCTCTCAATGAAATTAAAAAACTTTTAGTAGGACTGCCCAAAAGTAATAACACAAAATCAAATTATTAAAATCAAGGATATAAGAGGGAATAACATGGCCTACATTGCAGGAATAAAGTGATTTTCATGGAGGACTACAAAATACTGTATTTTAGCAACCTGGAAGGAATCAACAAAATACTAAAAAGACATAAAGCATTGAAACTCATGCAAAAATTAATAGAAATTCTAGATAGTAGTTTAATACATGAAGAGATTAAGTTATTGAATTTCAAACTTCTAAGAAAAAACCTCTGGCCCAGAGAGCTTTATTACTAAATGATATCAAACATACAAAAACTAATTATTATTATACTTTTCAAATTTTAAAAACATCTGACAGCAATGTCTTGTTCAGTGTTTCAATTCAGTATTTCCATAATACTAAGCCAGACTTCAATGAAAAATATAATAATATTTTTTATGAGTATAGAATCAAAATTTCCCAACAAACTACTAGCAAACTGAGTTCAGCAACATTATAGGAAGAAAGAATAATATATCATACCAAACTGGAATTTATTCCAGATAGACAAGGTTTGCTTAATAACTGGAAATTCATCAATGTAGTTCACCATATTAATTTACAAAGGTATATTTTAATAAAAACAGAAAATAGTTTTGAATGATAAAATTCTCAACAAGATATGATATTTTAATAAAAACAGAAAATAATGTGAAAATGTGCTCAACAAAATATCAATGAAGAAATGTCTTAGCCCAATATAGAGCACACAGAAAACACCATAGCTAATAACACTCAGCATAGCTGCAGCATGAAAGATTGGATGGCTCCAACCAATTCTCAAGAAATAATAGATTTCTTTCTCGTAGCAAGTCTTTTCACATTGTGCGTTCAATTCTGTGTTTGGTGCCACACACCTGTAGTCACAGTTCTCAAAAGAGAGATTGGAACAGGAAGATTGCTCGAACAAAAGAAATTGTTGTAGTATGGAAAACACTGCAAGACTCCAAATCTTAAAACAAACAAAAAAATTCATTCAATATGAATAAATACTATATTTTATTTACTTTTTCATCAACTGATGAAACATTGGATTGTTTATACTTCTTGGCAATTGCTATTTGTCTAACATTTTGGAACACTTCTTACTTTTATTGGATTAGTAAATAGTTGGACTGTTGGATAGGATAGAAAATATGTTTTGAACTCTTAGAGATACTAGCATATTATTTTCTCAAGTAGCTACATCTCTAATATATAAGGTTTTCATTTATTCAACATGTTTGACAACATTTTTAGTATCTGTATTTTTCAGGGTTCTGTAGAATGAAACCCTCTCCACATATACACATGCATATATATATATATATTTTTTTTTCAAGAATCCAATAGTGATTCAGTCTACAACACTGTATGTCCCAATTGGTTGAGAGTATATGTTGGTATCCCAAAGTAGGCTTTAATACCAGTGAAGTGACAAACTTTCTAGCAAGGTGAGGGCAAGCACACAGGAATTAAGAGCTTATTTCTTCCGTGTCCTTATATAGGCTTCTAGCAGGAGGTGTGAACCAGACGTATCTTCCCACCTCAAGGTCTGGATTAAAGGTATGTGTTTTCTTACCTAAAGAAAATCAAGACTGGAAGTGGATCTGCCTATTTAAAATTAAGCAAAATAACCAAATATATAATAAATAAACATTATATATTATTTTATTTGTATATTATATATGTTTATAATTGAGTTTGGTTAGTCTTTATGTAGTATAATATAGTGCCATAATGTGGATATGAGTTCTTTCTTGTGTATATGATTTGTGAATTTGTGATTTCTTGAAGCTGTGTATCACCTTTTCGTGTGCTTATTTATTTATTTATTTATTTATTTATTTATTCATTTATTTATTTGAAACAGAATCTTGCTATACAGCATGGGTTATGTTGAAACTCACTGTGTAGCCCAGACTGGAGTCAAACTCACAAGCAAGCCTCCTGCCTCCAATTCCTGATGGCAGGATTTATAGGGCTATATGTCTAGCTTCTTTTTATTTTTAAAATGAGAGCATGTGTAGATTAATAGTTCCTGGGTCGTTTAAAGTCTATTTATTCTAGTTTTCTATAACCACTTAACTATTAGTTCTAGGAATCTATCCCAATTTAAGGCAGAAAAATATTTATGTTTTCTTCTGAGTATTGATCATTGAACAAATACAATTTGAATCAAGTGACAGTATAGAGTTGAGTATGGGGAATACATTATTTTGCAACAAAGTTGAAAGTAATTATAAGACTCATCAATATTATGTTGCTAAGGACTAAGCAAATAAGGGTCTCAGAGATGTCTCAGGAATTAAAATACTTACTGGGCAAGCCCAAGGACCATCATCTGGATGCCTAGAATTTACATTATGTTGAATGGGTATGGAAGCTCTTCTCTAACTGCAGTACTGTGGAAGTAGAGACAGCTGGATAAGCAGAAGAAATGGGCTCTTGGCTAGTTTAGAGATTCTGTGGCAAGCAATCAAGGAAGATGTCTAAAGCCCTCTCAGTGTTTTCACATGTACACTCCATACATGGATACACACAGATTCACAAGAAAATGACAGAGAAAGCCCCAAGGTAATTAAAACATGTAAGTATACATTAGAATATAATTATCTTTAGAAGTTTAGCCAAATTAAATATTTAAAGTACAAGGAAACAGTTTTCATGCTGTACTTAATGCTGAATTTGTTACCTGATAACTTGATACATAAAGCTGTGTTTATCTGTCCAAAATGTTTATGGGGAAAGTATGTAATGGTAAACTAATAAATGCCAATAAAATTGATTTAGCTAATGACTTATATTTTAGAGGGTCAGGTATCCAAGTAGCCACCTGTTTTGCAATTTGAAAAATGGAATTAAACTAATTAATAGTCTGACGTATAGACATTTTATAAGCAATGCTATTGCATCTATCTTATTTTTTGATGTCCTGAGAGAAGAAAGAAAAAGATGAATTTGGGCTTTGTGAAAATATTCACACATATTGTGCCATTATCATAATTAGAAAAATCTAAAGATAAAGATTTAAAAGTAAGAAAACAATAAGCGAAATGTGAATCCCTCAACAGAAATAATTGCTAATACATGGTGCATACTAGTCATCATATCTCATGCTGTAAGGTTACCGTCACAAAGTAAACACATATATAACCCAGACTCCATGATCTTCTGTCAACATTATGGAATGTGCTGAATTTCACATTCATGTATCTAATGCATGTCACAATGTTTAGAAATTTAGGTACTTTTCTTCCACCAGTAAGAAAGTACTTGGCCCATTTCCCCTCCTCCCTGGCCTATGAACTATGCTGACATGTATACATGTCTGTATGTACATGTAGTTCAGTAACTTCACTTCCAAGTTTTCCTTTTAATATCAGCATATCAACAATCATGAAAAAATCACACAAAAAGAAAACTAACAATGACAGAAATCTAAAAAAACATTCCCACCCAAAGAAACAGAAATTTTCTTAAAACAAAGATGGAAAAAATGGTGATGTTCAGATACAATCTACCCTGAATTGTGTCTCTTTTCTTTGTTAATTCTTTTGTGGTAAGAGTGTTTTAAGCTATTTTGAGTTGGAAGACCATAAAACCTAGATTCTTTGCATCTGCTTTAAAACTAGAAAGACCTAGAACAAGAAGCTTAAGTTTCAAGTCCCATTAGCTAGCTAGCTCATGGTGGATCCTCAGACAAAGAATAAACACCTCTAGCTGACTTCAGGTTGCTTTTTCCCACTTTACTCATTTACATTTCCAGTCTAACTATATAAGCATTTGGGGTTGCATCCATTTTTCATAACGAAGTAAAGTGTTGTGGGTTTTTTTTTGTTTGTTTGTTTTGCTTTGCTTTATAACCATCAATTCTATCAATGTTCAATTAAGAAAAGTCACTGGTCCAGGTTTGGGGAAAGAAAAATAAATTTTTAATATTGTCTTCACAGTTAATGTATTATCACTGAGTAAATTCCTTCCATCTTTAGAACTCTTTAATACTCCGTTCAGAAAGGACTGTAGAAAAATCATTCTCGTTGCAATATAGATTATTTCAACACAGCTTTCATGTAACATACTGAACAAAATGAGAAAAGCAAAGTGTATATTTTGAGAAAGTTTTGAGAAGGATGACAACAGAAGTGAAAATAGGTGTGTAAGCACCAGTAGGGTGTAATGAAATCCAAGATTACTAAGCGCACAAAGGCCAGAGGCATTTATGATAGCCTGGAGCGACAACTGAGACTTTTCTTGTAGTCCTGGTATCTACAGGTTCCAGTGTTCATTTTCCCTCATGATTTTTTTTAACAAAAGTAGGAGAGGGTTTCAGCTTTTACCCAGACACTCTGAAATAGCTTTTAAAGAGTATGTTCTAGTAAAAAACAGTATTTCCAAGAGAAATGTAAAAATAAAGCTAGAATCAAAATGTGCTTTTGAGAATAATATGGTTCTAATGGAATGGAAGGCTGTAACATTTAAAAGCCCTCTGTTTAGCACATAGCTTTCATAATGAAGGAAAAATCAAGATCCCAGGGAAATCCTTGATAGGCATCAAAATGAAAGACACTAAGTTCTCCGTAGGTGCTATATGTTAAGGTTTACAACATCAACCTCTCTTAAAGTTTTGATCTGAACTGGGGTAAACTATATGAAGTAGAAAGATTGCTGAAAACTGAAAGCAAGAAAAATGCAAGACAGACAGACATTATCGGGCACCACTGCAACTGAAGATCTCTGAACTTTAATCGTGGAAGTTCAAATGTACATGGCATGATCATGAGCACACATACATAAAGTGTTTGTCATGTAAACAAAGATCCTGGAGGAAAATCAGCTTAGGGTTCCACACAGGCAAGACCCTATCAAGCATCAGCAGAATGAGTTTGAAAGACTGCTCCTTCTTGCTTAACAAATATAACTTTAACTTGCATTCTTTTTATCACTTGATTCCCAGGTTTCACAATATTCCATCACTGAATCAATGTAGTGATTGTCAAAAGTTTCCACAGGAACAGAAACTTTAAAATTAAATGAGCAACTGAGGGGAAAACTACATATAACTAGAGGCACAAACACATAGACAAAGGAGCCTAAACTATCAGAATAATGTCCACTTGCCAACAACAAAAAATGACCTGTGCACTCTTTATGTGACCTCACCACAGAGAATAGTACTAGATTCCATTCTATAATAAATAGTCCAATTGGAGCTACTAAGCCTCAAGGATTAAATACTTTGAGGATTAAATACTTGTTGGATAATGACAGAAGCAGTTGTCTGTTCAGAACATTCTCTTTAGAAGTTGTACCAAGAGTGGTATAGCTGGAAAATCAGGAATAGTGCTATCTCAAGATCAGCTATACCACTCCTAGGCATATATACAAAATATGTGCAAGTATACAACAAGGACATTTGTTCGGTCATGTTAGTACCAGCTTTATTCGTAATAGCCAGAATCTGGAAACAACCCAGATGTCCCTCAGTTGAGGAATGGATACAGAAATTGTGGTACATTTACACAATGGAATACTACTCAGCAATTAAAAACTAAGAAATCATGAAATTTGCAGGCAAATGGTGGGAACTAGGAAAAATCATCCTGAGTGAGGTATCTTAGAAGCAGAAAGACATGTGTGGTATATACTCACTTATACGTGAGCACTAGACATATAAGATATGACAAACATCCTAAAATCTGTACACCTAAAGAAGCTAAGCAAGAAGGAGACCCTGGGTAAAATGATCAGTCCTCACTCTGAAAGGCTAACAAGTTGGACATCAGAAGAGGGAGAAAACAGGGAACAGGACAGGAGCCTATGACAGAGGGCTTCTGGCAGACTTTACCCAGCAGGGTATTGAAGTAGATGCTAAGACTCATAGCCAAACTTTGGACAGAGTGCAAGCAGTCTTATGAAAGAAGAGGAAAGACCTGGAGCAGACAGGAGCTCCACAAGAAGAGCAACAGAACGAAAAATCTGGGCACAGGGGTCTTTTCTAAGACTGATATTCCAACCAAGGACCATGCATGGAGATAACCTAGAACCCTTTCACAAATGTAGTTTATGGCAGGTCAGTCTCCAAGTGGGTTTCCTAATAAGGGGAAAAGGGGCTATCTTTGCATGAACTCAGTGGCTGGCTCTTTGATCACCTACCCCTGAGGGGGGAGCAGCCTTAACAGGCCACGGAGGAAGACAATGCAACCAGTCCTGATGAGATCTGATAGGCTAGGTCAGATCGAAGGGGAGGACCACCTCCCCTATCAGTGGACTTGGAGAGGGGCATGGGAGGAGATGAGAAAGGGAGGGTGGGATTGAGAAGAAATGAGGGAGGGGGCTACAGCTGGGATACAAAGTGAATAGATTGCAATAAAATTTATTGAACAATTAAAAATGAATGAAAAAATAAAAGATCAAATGTGTAGAAAAAATTAAAAAATAAAAAATATGTATTCTTAAAAAAAAAGAAAAGAAGCAGAATCATAACTGAGAAATATGTGAGTAAATATACCAGGCAGTATTTCATAGCTGATTACTCTGAAATAACTAAATTAACATGTCACCTACTAGAGAAAAGGAGAAGAGAGGATCTTGAGACTCAGGAAGTGACACTTAAAGAGCCCAAGAAGTTAATGAATTAAGTAAGTCCTGAAAGTTAGAAAAGAAGCAAGCAGGTAAGGGATGTACCTCAGTTGGTAAAGTACTTGCTTGGAATGAATACAAGGGTTCCTAGACTCAGCCCCTAGCCAGAATGTGGGTATGCTGGTATATGCCTTTAATCCTAGCACAAGGATCAGAAGCTCAAGCACAATCTTGAGGACATAGTGAATTTGAAGTGAAACTGGAAAACATGGGACCCTGTCTCAAAATAATAAATAAACAAACAAAAACCCAGTTGCTAAGAAGAGACTCTTGATGGGAGATGCTTCCTGCTAGTTCTAGGCCAGTAGTCATGAATGTCTCCCTTGCTAGGGTGCTGTTTTATAGCTCCGTTTGTGTTATGCTCCTGTAAGGATTCTCAACAAACTCATTGGTCACTAAGGTAGTTGTGGGTAGAATCATTCCTTTGGACTCTCATGGTGCCCTATTTGGTGTGAGTAGGTATCTGTTAAAATCTCCCCAGGAAGAAACATGTCACAGACCTTCTCACCAAGTATTGATCTATTGATGCAGTTGTTTAAAAGGTTGTTTAAAGTTTAAAAGTTGTCTCGAAGACTAGCTAGCGAGAGAAGAAAACTTAGTGGGTCCTAATGCAGGAGGTAACATGACAAGGGGGGGGGGGGCTGCCAAGGTTTCTCTGTAGATATTTAGACATTTTTAGTTTAGCTAAAAATGAAACATTAAAATCATTGGTTGTTCCTGAGTAAAGAAATGACAATGGACATATTACTCTGTTTTGATAGTGTCCTCTTTCCCTGTCTCATACTGAACTTCAGACTGAGGATCACTCTCTGCAGACCTGAATGTCCTTATATTTCCGATGTAGTTCAAGGCCAGCCTCCAGTGCAGATTTACCACATATGCCTCCTCAGTGCTAGGTTTAAAGACACTGCTCTAATGTAACTGTGCCCAGCTCAGATTTCATTTCTGTCAACATGTTGAAATCAGTTTATTTGAAATTATAAAACTATCTTGGGGTAAAGTGGGGTCACTTCAAAGCACATGATACTGACTTATTATGTTTGACCCTACTAGGGCATTTCATCTGTCTGTTTTTTGCCACCATCATAGACAAAGCAGAAAACATTTTTCTACATATTATCATTCATTGTCAATATTAAGTTTTCAGCTTGGGAAAAAAATCCATTGATATTATATCAATAGATATATGCTATCTTCACATCTAAAAAAGCATTCATTTGTTTTTCTTAAATGTGCATCTCTGTCAAGATTCATGGAAAGAAAAAACTACTTAAAATTCAAAAACAAGTAATGGATTCTCTTCTAGTTTCCTTTGTGAAACAGCAACAGCATGGCTACAACTGTACTGGCTAATAAATTCAACTGCCTGTGGTTTATAAAATAGCAGCATATTTCTTGCTCATACAAATTGTTGTCAATGGAGATGAGAATTGAATGAGTTGTTGACAGGATAGGAAGCAAGCCATGCTCTATGTAGTTTAAAAGATGATCTCAGAGTCAAGAAAGAGAAGTTTTATATGGGCTCTTTCTGGAAGTGATATGTATCTTTCACCTTAATTGCCACTAATCTCATAAAATACTAAAGAAACTTGGATTTGAAACACTGAGGAATTAAAACAACAAACAAGAACAGAACTTTATGGTGAAAAGCCACTTACCTGTGCCACCGTTACCAAAACTATTTTGATACAGGCCTTTCAAAATGTATTAGCATAAAGGTAATGGCTTATCTGCTAGCACTTACCCCTTTTTATATCCTGAATAGTGGAGATTAGCTGATATTTGGGAAAGCAACTGAGAAATACCAAATGCTACTTTTGATTGGAAAATTGTTTTTAATGCAACCATTAAAAACATTAACATGATTACCAGGGTCATTATTAACATTATTAACATTTAAAATATTATCTCTCAAATCTAATATACAACCATGAATATGGTTAATAACAACATGCGTACTCTCAGAAAATGCAGAGTGTTGAATAAGTGTTCTCCGTACAAAATGATAAATGTGAAATAATGAAAATGTTAAGCTAAATTTAGTCATTCTGGAATAAACATATGCTTCAAAATCGCATGTTGTGTGTGAAAACTGCAGTTTTAAGTCTGTTTAGAAAACAAACAAAATATTACCTGATTAAATTTCAGCACCAAATAAACCTCAAAAAATGTTTATTCCAACGCCATTTTCTAACAAAGGGAACTGAGTATTTTATGTAAGGCAGTTATACTCTAAATCACTTACTGAGCAAGGAGATTGGTGAAGCATGTTTTCTGTGTCTATGCCTAATGAAAGCTCCATAATATGGTGGGCACCTAGCCACCTACACTGTTTCACGCTTCTGGACCATTGTGCATATGACATTGTGAAGTGTGAGAAGGGACACTGACAATTTAGCAGCTTGTCCCACATGACTGTGCTATTTGATTTATGTGCAGTACCTGCCTCCTATGACACTGTCTGAACTCATAAATCTGAGTAAAAGAACAGGGACCCATAACTCAACCAGGATGAGATGGGCTCAACCCTGAGGCAGGACACAGAATGTGGAGTTGGAGCTCTGTTCCCTCATGGCATGCAAGTTGCTTTAGGTTAGGTATTCATCACAAACGGTCTCAGTAAGGACACATGGCTGTGTGCCAAAGACAGAAGGAGAGAGAGCTAGAGGGGAGTTGGGAAGTGGCAAAGAGAAGGAGAGGAAGAGGGAATGGGTGTGTGTGTGTATGAGTAGAATTTTGTGTACTTCTTTTGTTGTTGTTGCTTTAAAATACTTGATACAATATAACATTCTAGCAGTGCATCCCTCTGTATTACATATTCTCTCATCAGGGCCTGTATGTTAATAGAAGCCTTATGCAGAAAGATGATGTCATAAGCTACAAAGCATAAGATTTGTAATCTATCCAATAGTAAAGGTCATGGCAACTTATGAAACAGGATGAAAAGATAATATATGACAAAGCACCCCAGGAGTCTAAATACTCAACAGTTCAGAAGTTCACAAAAGGGATAAAATCACTGAGGATAATATCTCAATTGCTCAGAGTAGTATGTGCATTGTGTTCATGAAAGCTTCAGGCATACCCCAAGATGTAGCTTTTCTACTGTTTGTCTTCCTTTACCTTGTTTTCATTATTAAATATGTTTCTTCATGCTTAGTGCAACTAAAACTAAAACTGTGAGGTTTATGTCAGGCTCCTGGTTTCACTGTCACAGATTAGTGGTGGTTTTTGTTTTTGTGTTTTTTTTTGTTTTTGGCTCTGGCTTTGAGCATGTATAGGTTAAGCACATTCGTCAGATAACCTGAGCATCACACACTCTTAAGCACTGATTCTAAATCAAATGGCACTGCTGAAAGCACAGTATGTAGTAAGGTGCATAAAGTAATCGCCCTCACGAGTTACACACACTCTAAGGAAGACAGATGTCTCAGTGAACACTGCCATTTAACTGCTGAGATGAAAACCACGTTCCTCCTACCCATTCCTCTAATTCAAAGTGCATTAATGCTTAGAAAAGAAAACATATAAAGGGAGTGGTCATGGGAAGGAGAATCACAACACAATGCAAGGGATAGCAGGAGAGATGGCTCAGCTGCTAACAGTACTGGCTGTTCTTCCAGAGGACCCAGGTGTGAGTCCCAGCATCCATGTGGCCACTCCCAACTGTATGTAACTCCAGTACAAGGGAATCTGACACTCTCTTCTGTCCTCCATGGGCACTTCATGCACATAAGGCACGTACATACTTTCAAGCAAAGCACTGATACACAAAATATGAAATAAAATTTTTTATAGAAAATAAAATAAATAAAATTTTAAGGACAAGTGGGTGTTTTTATTTCAGAGTGGTTGAAACATCCTCTTACTCTTAAAAAGGAGAATTGAAAATACTGTCATTTATGAGTCAGAATCAAAGAGTCAACAAGGCAAAAAATATTCTTCTATAATCATACCAAGATAGATAGCATTTGTGCATTTTCAGAATATTGAGAATATTCTAGAAGCTAGATTTACTCTTAAATTACACTAAAAATTCATCTGTATTATCAAAAGAACAAAGTCAACTCTTCTTGCTGAGTGATTTTCAAACACAGGATTTATAAAATTATTTGTGTGATATATAATGGATTTTTATTTCTAAGTTATTTTTAAAAATATGTTCTTTTAATTTCTCCATAATTTTCTTTAATTTTGAGAGTATAATATAAATATATAAATTTCTCTTCCCTTTCCTTCTTCCAAATAAACAGCTGTCAACATACGTGATTTGGAGGATTATCACCTCAATCTCCTTTCCTCTAGCATCGACTAGTTATGCCTTGTCCTATGTTTTTTATAATTTAGCATCAAATGGCATCAGAGAACATGGACTTCTGTAGAGATAAAGACAAAAGAGAAATTGCAGGGCAAGTATGTTTGACCACAACCAACAGCATAGCTAGCAAAAGTAAGGGTGTGTTCCATTTGCTTTGCCGTTGTCTTTATGCAGCATTGTAGGTGTGTGCATCTTGGATGTGTTCATCTGGATTTAAAGCAGTGGTTATCGGAGGGCTGAAGAGATGGCTCAGAGTTTAAGAGCACTGGCTGCTCCTCAGGCTCATCCAGAGGTCCTGAGTTCAATTCTCAGCCATCATGTGGTTGCTGCATAAAGGTGTACATGCAGATAGAATGCTCATATACATAAAATAAATAATAAATCTTAAAGCAGTGCTTACCAACATTCCTAATGCCGTGACTCTTTAATACAATTCTGCAAGTTGTGACCCACAACCATAAAATTATTTTTATTGCTACTTCATAATTTTGCTACTGTTATGAATTGTAATGTAAATAACTGTGTTTTCTGGTGGTCTTAGGTGACTCCCACTGGTTGAGAACCATTGATTTACAGGAATAGTTTTGTGGGTTTATTTTCCTACATTTACATGGTAAATGTCTTAGTAACTAAGACACTTAAGTAATCAAATCTTTCCTTTTAAATATTTCCATTCAGTTTTTAAGTGCATACCTCTGTGATTTTTTTAGAATATCCTTAAATAGGGGAAATACTTGCTATACAGATTAAGAAGTTTGTGTTTTCAAATTGAAGTAAAGCCATCTTCTGAACAGAATCCTTTGGACAATATGCAAAAAATAAAATGTGAAGTGCTTTGAATGCCAGAAAGATATTATGTTGATATTAACAGTCTCAGGACAAGAATGCACAAAGCTGTCATTGTGGGAGGCACAGCTTACAAAAAGTATTAGAAAAACTAGAACTGTTAAATACATAGGCTTTTTTTCCCCCAAAAGAGGAAAATGACTGAGGCCTATTCACCTGAAAGGAGTGTACATTGTCTAATAACCTGGTGATCTTTTGCTATCCTGTGGAGCCAGCATTGATCTGAATTCCTCCAAATTCTGAGCATTGTTTAGACTCTAATCCTGAGCTTTATCTCTCAGTGAACAGAAGCCATTGTTATGAAAGAAGTCTCATGTATTTTGCATGCTATCTCAATCGAACCCATCCTCATGCTTATTGTAAATCCTTCTTACCTAGACTCTTATCCTGAACACTGCTTATCAGTGGATAGAACTTACTCTGATAGGGCATGTCACAGGGACTTTACTAGAGAGATGTATGTTAGAAAGGGAGTTTAGATGTATCCATCCCTGAAGCTTTGTTGTCATGTGGACCCCAACGCCTGCAAAGTTTTATTATTCTTAAACAAGGAGGTTAGACTCTGGATGGTTTTGACCCAGTACCTGCTAAAGTGTGGATTGTTTCCCAGTGGGCCTTTATGTCACTCAACCACAATTGGAAATTCTGAGAATAGATATATTCTTTGGACTCTCATAAGCTGTCTGTGAAGGTTACTGCTACACTTGGAGTATATAGTGAGAACTGGTAGAGCTACCACAAGCAGAAGGTTTGGCCAGTGCAAAAGAAAGCGGTAGAGGAGGAAAGTAAGTTATATACTTAAGGGTGCATCCTTCTTTGTTTCCTGGGCACATAATTCTAGCCAAAGACTGTGATACTTTTCTAGACAATTTTACTGACATGAAATGAGCAGCCTAAATTACGATGAAATCAGAACAGCCAACCACCAGGGAAGCCATTAAGAATTTAACATGAGGGAGTGTGGATTCTACTTGTCAAAGAGAATATTAAAGGACTATTTGATATAAAATGCAACTATCACAGCACTAAGGGCCGGATTCCTCTGCTGGGTTTTTCTTGAACTCGTCGCCTTACAAAGTTAAACACTGAAAGGGATGCTTCACAAGGGCAGCATATCTTGTGCCAAAACATAAAAACCTAGATCAAATGCATGGGATGGAGATTTGATGTGTTAGGTGTCTATTAAATAGTTGTGTGACAGTAAAGAAATCCAAAGGGAGGAAAATTTGAAAGTGGAACAGAGGAAAATGCCAGAAAACTTGAAATCTAAAACTGAGTTAAATTCTCTCTGGGTTGATTCCTATCACTGCAATGTTGTTATATTTTTATCCTCCTATATTCTTAATCTTCTTTATCTTAGGATAGAAATGATATCTACTTCTTAAGAGTGCTGTCAGAATTAATGAGCAAATCACCTGCTATGATGCCTAGCCCAGGGCCTAGTAGGGAGTGAAGTTTATTAAATATTACCAAACCTTTTCTATCTTTACCCTTAATATCATGGTCCATTTTTCTCTTTCAACTTTTCTGATGTTTTAAGTAACTTTTTATTTGTTCTGTACTTAGATTTGTAGAAAAATTAAGTCAGCATAGGAATTTTCTTATATCATCTACCAGTTTCCCACATTTTTCTTTTTAGATCTGTTTTTTTTTTTCATTTGTTTTGTTAGAATGCATGTGGCAGCAATTTTAAAAAACAAAGTGTTGTATTTTAGTGTAATGTTGCCTTACTATTCAATTGTAACATTGTCATTCCTTCAATACATCATTGATAAATGGTATTAGTCATGTCAAAACTGAAGATTATCATTTCTGAGGCAGAAGGTGACTATTGACTTTGCTCTTGGTTGCAGGAAACTTTGGAATGACCTACTATTGACTAACTTCAAGGAATCCAGACTGGTAAAAGTAAGCAAAAAGTAGAAAAAGTGTAGGACCAGTGTGATGGCATAGTTATGTGCAGTGTGACAGGAGAGTTATTATATGTGTCTACATGTGCAGCATGATACTGCAGTTTTTATATATGTCTACATGTGCAATGAGATGATGCAGCTGTTCTGTCTATGTTCTCGTGCAGTGCCACGGTGCACTTATTACATTTGTCTACGTGTCCAGTTGTGACGGTGCAGCTATTTCCCATCTCTGCATGTGCAGTGCTATGGTAGCATTCTCCTTGTTACATGTATCTGGCATGTGCACTCTGGTGGTGCACTTATATTTAGTACATATATCTACATGTGCTAGTCCTGTTATTACTTCTATCTACACGTTCAATGTGATGGTGCACTTATACATATTGCATGTATCTAGCACGTAGCGCACAGTGTACGGTTATTGCGTATATCTAACAAAGCGCTATGTCATGGTGCAGTTATTGCTGTGTATCAAGCTTGGGTCCTGGAAACCAGCAGAAGATCTTTGGTTCCAATAGTTTGAGAATTGCTGCAAAGATGTGATGATGACCAGGTAAAACAGTTTGCAAGGCACAGGACAAAGCCCATCTTAAGCTTATGTCCCTCGAGCTCTATGTGGGATGTCAAGCACACCTAGGTAATAGGATAAGGAAGCCAGTTTATTTTCTTGTAGCTTCTGCTTTTTGATCTTTGTTTCTTGTATGGTTTTCGATATCATTTTCAAAATTCCTCTAGTTATCATGGAGTTTTTCTTCTACCCATGCCTGCATTTGTAACTGTGCAATGCACTGCACTAGTCAAAGCAGCCGTTCTAATGTTCCCAGTATTAAACTGTGATTCTCTCAATATGCTGTTCAGACAGAGCATTGAGAGAAGAAAATGAGTTCAGATATAGCAATTCATGTGGATTCTCACAAGCAATTAACTAATGCTTTTTTTTTCTCCCTAGAAAACTTGCATTTAAGAGAAGTTTTCACTAAAAAAGAGTATCCTGCTCAAGGATGGATCTTTAATACTGGAGGTGTAGTTGCTATGGCGGGAAAAAAGAAAAAAGACCTGAGAGAGAGATCAGCCTTCTAGACTGTCTGCTGGTAACTGAGAAAAACATGTCCAACTTCTCCAAATGTAAGAATCTTCTGTTCTAGAGGCTTCAGTTCATTGTGTTCCTGGCTTTTTTTTTAATTTTAATTTTATTTTTATATTAATTACAGTTTATTCACTTTGTATCCCAGCTATAGCCCCCTTCCTCATTTCTTCCCAATCCCACCCTTCAGTCCCTCATCTCCTCCCATGCCCCTCTCCAAGCCCACTGATGGGGCAGTCCTCCTCCTAGCCTATCAGGTCTCATCAGGACTGGCTGCATTGTCCTCCTTTGTGGCCTGGTAAGACTGCTCCTCCTTTAGGGGTAGGTGATTAAAGAGCCAGCCACTGAGTTCATGTCAGAGACAGCTGCTCACTTTTGATGTGGCCTATTGGAACTACTGTCTGTCCGTCTGCCATTGTACATCTAGAACTAGTCCCATCCTTGTCTTTACAGCATTTAAAAAACAAAAACAAAACAAAACAACAGTTGGACTTGCCTTAAACAACAGAAAATCAAGATTGTGTGGCAAATGGTTGCCAATGAAACCAATGTAGCTTATGAACTCATGCAATAAATTGAATGCATAAGCAAGCTTCAGATGTTCTTGACATGGTATGGTCATGATACAAAGGAATGGGGAGAGACACAGGGTTGCAAGAAGAATGTTTAACTGCCAGGCCAAGAGGATTTGGAGCCATGTAAGAAGTAGACTATCATCATGTCATTGTTAAAATTAAAACAGTGTTTTGGGTCTTGCATGAAATGCCATTTAAACTTCCTAGATCCAAACCAATGCAAATCAAAACACACATCTCCAGCAGTTTTGAAAAAGAATTGTGTTTACTCTCCTGAAAATCATTCCTCTGGCTGTGGACCTTGGTGCAACACTTTAGAAAAAAAAATAATGACGACAGTGCTAATGGCTAGAAAATGAGGAATGATTCAAAGTATGAAAGAACTGGAGAAAAAGATAAAAAAGTAGCAACAGAGTTTATTTCATTCCTATCATGAGATCTGGCCATGGCTATGTTGCTCATTGCCTTCAGTTACCAAGGCCACAAAACATTATTTTCAAAGGCTCATTGCTCTGTATGAGCATCAAGATTTGATGGAAAGATAAAGGAGTGTGGAGTGAAAATTGCATGACCCTCTTCTTGATAGTTTTTCTTTTTTCTTGCTTCTTAAGAGAATAAGTATAGAAAGGAAGTACTCAAAAAGTAATATTAATTATATCATTAATCACTGTTATCCAGTCTTTGTTAGAGTGCTGAACTCAAATCAGATTACTTTATTCTTTATTTTCCTCCTTTTTGTTTCCCTGACATGACAAATATAGAATACATAATTTTCCAAAAGCAATGTAGTCTTACTCGGTGGTGTAACTTTTCATTCAAATTTTAAGACATAGAGAAAAAGTAATCTTATGGAAAGCATAAATTAACCATATGAGCTACATAGTTAATTGACAATACAACTTAAATTATATAATGAAGATGCAAACAGTGGAATAAAATAAATTAGTATTTAATGTATTTTTTTTGAGATATTTATTATCTGGGATTCTCATGAATCAAACTTAGGCTTCCTTGGAGGCATGATTAATACACCTATATATGAACAGTGTAATTTCCCATTGCTTTTTTGTTATTGTGCTAATGAAGTTTTTAAATGCATGAGCAGAATGCAGTTAGCAGAGGGAAGCAAACCCAGTATTCCTGCTCTATCTAGTAATAATTGGTGTTAACAAAAGCATCAGGTATTTTTAAAGATTTCGTGTGAATCTTATTTGATAACCTGAGACTTTATTATTTTACTATGGCAGTACAAACCCAACTCAATATTAATTCACTATGAAGTCTTCTCCAGGAGTATTTGCTTTTGGTGGACTATTTGTAGAATATATATTTCAGCCTTTTTGGCTCTCAAACCTGGTATTGAAGGGCAAATGCTGGTGGGCAAATCATAATACAAAGACAGAGAAAACAGCCATGAGAACCAGTACAGCCTTAGACTTCTGTTCTTGGGTACAGATACAGCGAAATCACGCTGTCCAGACTGCTCACTTCCTTATCATCTAGATTTTATGCTGCATTAGGAAAAAGAGAGCAGCATGTGAGCATCTCAGGGTACAGATGCCGCAGATGGTCATGGCAGTACTTTCATTACCTGGCCCATACCCTGGAAAGCAGAGATGTCAAAGGAATGCTGCCTATGTGTAAGGCAAAGGGGGTGTTAAAAGCCATGTTTAGGGTGTACTTCTTTAAATAAGATTTCTCATTTTATTTACTCCCATCTTTTTCATACCTCTTATGAAAGCACATATTTTTGACAAAAAGTCAGTCCATAAATGACCCTGCTATACAAAAGGACATAAAATCTTGAAGGATTAAATACGATTCAGAATGTCTTGGGGGTTCTTGTTTGCTTTTTTTTTTTTTTCCTTCCCTACAGTGTACTTACTTGAATGATTTCTAAGCTGCCAGGGTTACCAAGGTAATCAGTATTCTTAAATGGAGGGTTATTTATGAAACAGAATGCCCAACAAACTTATTGCTTGTATCTCTATCCCAGAATTACATGCATCCATTTTTAGTAAGAGCCAAATTCTTGAAGAATTCAGTCTTGCAAGGCTGTACTCATCTTAGTCTCTAGTGAACATGTAAGTGGATTTGATGGACAACAATATATCCTAGATACCTACAGGAACTTTGTGAATTGGAAGCATCACCTTCTAAAGACAGTTAAAGTTGCAGATTACCTCAGAATCAATAGATTTTATAAAAATCAGTTGGTGGGAGCATCTGTGAAGACATTTCAACATGTCTCACCATAATGATTTTTAAGTCAATACATTGTATAATTATGGCAGCTTTTAAAGCTTCAATGAGCTTTAACTATTGCTTGTTGCTGTTATTGTTGTTGTTTTATCTAATCCTTATGCTTATGGAAAGACTACTTAACTAACACCAGTCAGTGCTCTTAGCAATCTTTGCACATCAGCATGCATTTCCATGTAGAAAGCCTTCGGGCTCCATTTCATCCAAAAATAGTATGTTATTAATCTAGAACAAATTGTATATGTTGAAAAACAATTATCTTTGTGCTTCTCTTTTTACAGCAAGTCCATCCTTGAGATCAGACATACACAGTAAACATTTGGGTATGAATTTGCCCACATCAAATGGTACCCATGCCTTTTTTAGGTAGAAACTGGAACACAGAGCCTTAAGGGGCAGAGGCAGCAGTGTCACACCTCCTGCCTTTAAATGTTTTTCATTTGTTGTCTGAGTGTAATGGTAAAGTTTTTTCTCTCTGAGCTTCAGGTTTGTCTTTTGCAATTGAAATGCAATTTAAAAAAAGCTGTATGGGTTATTTGTAATGAAATGAATTAGTATCTACAAAGTTAAAGTAACTCTGGACATTGAAAATATTATGAGAGTGTCAGTAGTTTCAAAACATTTTTAAAATCTTTGCCTTCTCTGTGAGCATCTCAGATTACTTACTTAATAGAAATTTGTTTGTCTTTTTCTTTGTTAATGGGAAGGAATGAGCCAATGAGCCTCCTCTTTCTTTGTGGAATCCTTTTGTACTTTGAGAATGAGTGCTCATCCACCTTCTAGGTGAGAATGACCTGGAACCATTGTAGTAGCCAGGGCATGTTGGCCCAATCTATTGTTGAATCGTGCAAACACTATAGTGCTGGACGCTCAGTTCTTGAGTAAAAGAAGTTTGGCAAAGTCTGCTCCAGGCAAAGGGCAAGAGAAGGAGTATTGATTTCTCTCCTTTAAATATCAATGAGCAAAATGCATATGTTGGTGTCAATTCAACAGTGAGAACTGAGTCACAAAAAGTTTTTAAAGTGTGAAAATGTTTATTTCACATGACGATTTGATCTCTAAACATCATATTGCTTATTTTGTAGGGATTTTTAATTTTTTTAGCATCCCATTCTGCAGGAGGTATTTGGAGAAAAGAAGACTTCCTTGACATTTCTAAGCCACTGGGATGCTTCTAATTTGTTTCCAGGGTATTTAATCTATAAGACATACCGAGGTGAATAATTTATGTAACAAAACAATGACAACAAGGTCAAAGAAGAAGTATGACTTTACAGTGGGGAATATTCATGACATGATGCTATCTCAGACAGGCCTCCTGAATATTAAAGAGTTCTTCCTAATGTTAAACTTGAATTAAATAGACAGAAAGGGATAAGAAAGAAAATTGGATTCCTTTTGAATTGGAGAAATTAAGCAAATTCCAGGATGACAATTATAATATTGCTAATTGAAAAAATGTCAACCCCTGTCTGTCCATACAGAGATGGTAAATGCGATTGTTTTCATTTGTGACCTACTTGCAATATAAACCTTAGAGTAGCAGATACTCTGCATCAATAAATTAGATATTCATAACCTCATTTATTCAGTGATACATACCCTCAATTATTTATTTGTGGTTGAATTTCAACTTAGAAAAGAGTCAAAGCAACAGTGTTGGCTGTATAAGATGGCTAATAGATGAAGTTTCTGACAAGATCTATCTCTACTCTACATTTTATGTCACAGTAGGTTTTATGTTCTGTGAGGAAGAATAGCTGTATTAAAATATTAAAAGGTCTTGGATACATAGAGAACACTGAGATAGAGAATGCTTCTTCAGACCACATGACTTATATAATGTCATGGACAGACAGACATATGAATAATAGCATGGTAAGGACAGCTGAGGAAAGACAGCAGAGACAGAGCAGCAGAATTTTTTACAGAGAGAAATCAGAACCCATATGACAGAAGTGGGAGTCTCCTCTGAGGATAAGGGAGGTTTCACATTGAAAGCCTACTATGTTCAATGATTCCCAGGCAGGAGGTAGGGAAGAAGATTGAGGGATAAGATGTGTGGCTTTGGTGTGAACTTACTTCCCAGGTCAGAGATCCTGGCTCAGGAATTTCTGACTGTCAAGGACTCACAGACATCTTAGTAGGGTTTCTGTTGGTATTTCCTAAATGGAAAAGCTGTTGCAGGCCTGTGGCCGGTGTGTTGGCAAGATTCTTACTTTCTCACACACACTACCCTAAGACTGAAGAAATCTGAATGTTTACAGATCTCGGTCATCAATTTACTTGTTCTCTAACACTAACTGTATTAATTGTAATATTTGACATTTATTAAAAACATCCTGGATCAGTTAGGGTGAATTAATTCTTCAGCCTCTAATGAACAAGCTAAGAATTTTAAAGGATGGAGGTTATAAAAACTTATTTCTGACTCATGTTAAGTCAAAAGACAGTGATGTTTCTGACCAGTGGTCCTGCCATCTTCTATGACATGAAACTCCATCTCCCCAAGGCAGGATAATAAATGAAAAGGAAGAAGGGAAGAACCTTAGTTCAAAGTGGACCAGACCGAGGTCTGATATTTATCCCTCTCCTCATACCTATATAGGCAGGATCCATTCATAGGCTCTTCTTATTCATACCTAGGTGACTCATTGAAACTATGGATAAATTCAGCACAGGATTTAGATGCTCTAACAGACTAATTTTTCTTTTAATTCTCACCATTACTTTTTGAAGATCAAAAATGTTACACTTCTCATGGTACAACTGAGCGCATATTTTTTATTCTTTGTACACTCTTAGCTACTATGTTAAATTGCCTCCTTGTCCTTTGCAAATCACTATGTAAGATTATTCACCCTGGTAACTAAAATGATAGTATGTACAGTCTCTGTTATACCTCAGGGATATGATGAAACTGTGGGCACGTCAGAACCTGTCTTCTCACTGTTATAAAGATGAAATGTTTAGCAACCTCTTAATAGCTATGTCCTCTTCTCACAGGGCATATTCCATCATTTCTTGTCATCTCCAGCAATTCTCCTTTACGTTTGTCTTGCAATTTTTTGTAGTAATTGTTAATTGTTAGTTGGTTGGTTATTTGGTTGTTTCTGTCAATTTGACACAAGCTAGGTTATTTGGGGAAAAGAAATTTTGATTGAGAAGATGCCTCCGATGCCTGTGGGGGCATTTTCTGGATTAACTGACATGTTATGTGGGCACTGCCACCCCTGGGGAGGTTGTTCTGGGTTGTATGAGAAAACAGGCTGCGGAAGCTCTGAGGAGTAAGCAAGTTAGCAGCACTCCTCCATGTCCTTTGCCTCCTGACCTGACTTCCCTCAGTTATGACTGTGACCTAAGATTTGTAAGCTGAAATAAACCCTTCCCTCCCCAAGTTGCTTTTGGTCATAGTGTTTTATCATTCCAATAGAAACCATAATTAAGACAGCATTATATCATTAAATCTTCTACCTCTTTATACATATTATATCCCTGATCTTGAAGATAAATATATTTCTGAATTCCAGATATCCGTTGCTTCATTTCTGTAATCTCTGTAGCAAAAATTTTGTATTTTGTAACAAAATATCTTCACTGATTTATACTTATCATTTCCAATTCTCCTCCTGCAGTTTCTCTCAAATTCTCTCTAATCAGGCTTCCTCAACGTTGCAGCTCTACTGATGTTGACATGTATACTTAGAAGCCACTTTTGCTAAAAGCATTTACCTCTCACTAGATGCACAAAGTCTCGAAGCAGGATAAAAGCCTGGCATCTTTGCTTTCATTTTGGATCTGTATATTGATGAGGGCAGTAAGGTAACTCTTTGCCATTAATATTTTTCTTGAGTCACCTTAAATTCCAAGAAGAGCAATACTTCCAAGGCTTGAATACCACCCAGATGAGGACAATTACTGAGCGTAAGGGTATCCCCCGAAGCCCTCAGTGACCAACAATTCATCAATTCTTCACACAATGTTTCAGGACATAGCATCTTTCTCTAAGCTCAGACAATGTACACTGTCCAGGAGTGGTAGTTAGGCATACCTTGTCTTATATTTAAATCTACACATAGGATCACTAGACCCTTCTATATGTCCCTCTTCCCAATATAGCAACAATGAAGACATCGCTTCTTTGCTTTTCACAATTATGTCTTCTTTAATTGGTATATTGGGGATCAATGGCCAAACTTCCCCTTCTGCATCTCTGGAGCCTGGGCATTTGCCTTAAAATTCTCCAGTCAGAATCTTGGTAAGTTTACCAACAGTATTCTTTATCTTATAAGCTCTGTCAGCACCATAAGTTTTCGTCTGATAGAGTTATCTTCATTTTAATTTAATTTCCAAAATATTGACTAGCACTTGGCTTTCCCTTCACTTTGCTGAACTTTCCTTGTATCTTTCTTGTTTCCACTTCATTTCCCTGGTCTTTAGCTAGAAAATTTCTTAAGGGCTCAATCCTGAAAAGTCTTCTTTTTTTTTCTCTTTATACTCATTTCCCTGATGAATTCATCTGGTCCGAGGGCTTCAAAGACCACATCTAAGTTGATATTTCCAGACTTGCTGTATTTGTTGTTACTTCAATAGGTAATCTTGTGCTTAAAAAGTTTCCAATGACAATTGTTGTTTCATCATATCTACCCTGTTCAAGTTGTTACCATTTCTCATTTGGGTTTTCACAGTGCTTTCCTAAACTATTCCTCTCCTTCTTCTCTTGCTTGTTCTCTAGTCTATAAGGTCAACCTGTATTACCACATGGACTAAATACTGCCTTTTCTCCATTCTTAATTGAATTAAATCCAGTGTTCTCATGTGGTCTGTGAGGTACTTCAAGGTCTGAGCCTATTGGATTTATCTAATTTTATGTTCAGCAACTTTCAGTCATTTTCCCAATCTTAGGAAATTACTCTTAGAACTTGCTCTTCTTTCTTTAGCATATCTCTCTCACAAATATTCTGAGGAAATTACCTTGTAAAGACAACATTTTTTAAAGTTTAAAACAAACATACAAACAAAATAAATAAAGAAGGCAAAGCTGTAACTCTCAGTAGCTTGGATGAATACCCAAAAAGCATAACAACAGAAGGAAGGAAGGAAGCTATACTTCTTGAGTCACTGGCATGAAGGTCTGCCACGTGGTAGTGGGCAGCTACCTGGCAGGAAGAGTAAGGAAGATCAAAGTTCTAAAAATCAAAACAAAACACATGTAAGTTCCTGCCCACATCAGAACCAACTCAACAGGGAGAAAAACAAACAAACAATAAAGAAAAGTTGCACCATTCAGAAAACCAGACCTCATGGTGACTTGACTCCTAGTGGCTACTGTATGGTGGGGATTCTGGGGAAAAATGCAGTATTTCACTTAAGAATTGTTATTTTATCTGTTCCTTTAGCATGGCTGTTCTAATTTGCTTACTATTACTGTGATTTTTTTTTTTTTTTAAAAGGAAGTCAGGGTAGGTATTAATGTAGAGAACATGGAGGAATGCTGTTTATTGCTTGCCCCTACTTTCTTTCTTTTTTTCCTCCTACTTTCTTAAATGACCAAGAACCACATGCCCAAGGGAGGCACCGTGAACCTCTTGGTGGCTAAGCATTCTCCCATCTCTCATTAAATAAGAAAATGCCCCCACAGACTCGTTTACAGGCCAATCATGTAGAGAAACTTCCTCAATTAACATTTCTTCACAGATAATCCTAGATTTTTGTCAAATTGGAAACAAACAAACAAACAAATAAAAACTGAGGAGCACAATGCCTTAAGGGGTGGCTTCATGTGCAAATCATGGACCCTATTTACCTATTAAGTCTCCACCCAGGCCAGAGATTCTATGCTTCTAACCAAGAGTTTTTACTTAATGGGCGTTTGCTAATGCTTGTAACACACATGCCAATGCCTCAGCCTCCTGAATTCTTTACTCAAATACACCTGCACTAAGAAAGACTATCTTTTTATCTTCATTTAAATATTTTTCTACTCATTTCAGTATTTATCTCATTTACAATTTAACTGCCAGGGCTATTTTAATGTGATACTTTTGGATAACAGAATTTTAAAAAATGTTCTACAAGTATCTGAGATATAATATTTCCTTCCTACAGCATCTTAATTCCCTGGAAAGAAGCCTGTAAAGAAGTTTTGCAGAATTAGGAAAGGTGGGATTTCTTGATCTGATGCTGGTCCTTAGATGGAACATTGGCTCATGCAACTTCAAGAGGAAAGCCCTGATAATATGTTACGTTAATGCTGCCATTTTTCCCTATATATGAAGATGAATAATTCTTGTCAATCATCTTGTTTTGGTCAGGGTCTGACTAAAACTCTCTTATGCTTTTATGGCCACTTAAACACTTCTACATTGTATTTGAAAAACATATTTATGAGTATATGTGTAAATCTTGTGAATGTATGCCATTTATGTGAGGCCAAAAGAGACAGCTGGATAAACAGGAAGCTCTGAGTTGACAGATAGAGGTATTGAGAATTCAACTCAGGCCCTCTGAAGAGCAGGATGAGCCCCTCTTCCTGGATCTCTTGCCCTGTCTACCTCACACTGCCTGCCGTAGGACTGTCATATAGACTTTTGTATACAACAAACACCATGAATACCATAAATTTTATTGACTAGACATCATATTTGACACTTTGTGAACTTTGAATGAAAGTTCCTGAGTGAGCAGTCAGTACCTTCCACTAAAGTTTCTGCAAGGTTGGGTTGGTTAACTGATTAGAAAATGAATGGCTGTGGATAGTTTTGAGTGCTGCAAGTATAGAGACAAATTATCTTGCATCATTAATCCCTCTTAATATCCCTTTCCCATGTAAATGAACATAATTGTGACCTTTAAGTTAATCCTTTAGAATGTGCAGGCACCTAGTTTGTACCAACCATTGTACCAACAGGGCTATACAACAGCATCTGAAGCCAAGAAGAGATTTTTCCCACTTGTTTTAACAAGTCTACCTAATGGTTCCTCCAACATATTTTTAAAGTGCCTTAATTTATAACTTTCTTTACTCTTCCTTCAAATTTGACAAAAAAAAAAAAAAAAAAAAAAAAGGATCTCTTTCAAGGCAAAAGTTATGCTTTTACCTTAAAAATTTAAACTGGATTAAATCTCATCTCATCTCCTCTCTCTTTTTCTGAGAATGTGAGACCACCATCCCCACACACAGCAGACATATTCCTACATTGAAAGCAAGGAACAAATATGTACATCTCTTCTTTTCCATAGAGAATCTACATAAGAGAGATCGTGAAATACTTCTATTCTTCTTTCTCTCCCTATAACAGTATTTTTATCCTCTATAACCAATGGTCTAGAAAAAATAAACTCCTTCTTTTCTTTTCTTTTTTTTTACCCATGTCCTGAACATGTTGTTGAGATGGGTGCTACTTTCTCACCCCTGACTGACAGAGTAGAAATGGACTGTGAAAAGAACCACTTGCCCAATAGTTATGTTAAACAAAACAAAACAAAGACAGCAACAACAATAAGAACAAAGAAACAAACAGAAAACCAAACCAAACCAGAATATTAAACATCTTAATGCCTACATAACACAATTGCATTTTTTGAAAACAGTTTTATTAATTAACCCCATACAAGTTCACAGGAAGTTTGGTTCCTGATTTGAGAGTCTAAGATGAGCTAAAATTCCAGGGGACAGTGAGATAGTCTATAGCTATAGAGACGCACCAACAGCATTGTAACTTGTGTTTAGGAGGACTGCTCTTAGAGCCAGTACTTGGAGGATAACCCACACAACATAAGCATGTGATCGGTGTCACCATACAGGCCCCCACATTAGTGATTACTAATTACTAATTAGTAGTAGTTGTCATCAAGTTCCAAATGCGTTTTCAATAGTTGAGTCATGCATTTTTATTCACACGTGACCCTTAGGCAGTGTCATGAGACGTTTTTGACACTTAAACAATGAGGCTGGTGCTTCCTGTCTGAAGTCTAGAGGCTTGCTAGAGTTCTCCTGCAAAGCAGGTTAGCAGAAGGACTGAGTATTGGGCTCAGAGAGTGAAGAAGGGAGAATGTCTATTTCAGTTAACTCGTGGCTCTCTGAGTTTGTAGAGGTGAAGTTGTCAGAGAACTCATACTTTCTTGGATTTTCAGACACATAACAGTAGATGAAGGTGGAGCAGGACTCACCATAAAGTGAAGTGAAGGACGTAAACTGGACTAAGACTGAGATCCCTCCTCGACACCTGGAGCCTTCGGTCACACACTTGGGTCTCATTTTTTTGCTTGTTCTTACTTCCCAGGGCTGAGACTGAGGAAGATCCCCTGAGAATTTCAGCACCAGAGGGAGAAAATGTAAAAGATAAGAGTATGTGCTATGATTATTGACAAGTGCTTACAATTTAATTTGAGTGAATACTGAGAAAAAAAAAACAGACATTTTAAACTAAATTATAGCATAAAAATCAATATACTAGATTAAAACTTAAGTGAGAATAGACAAAATAAATAAAATAATTCATCTCAACAATTTTAATAATGAAATAAAAGAATAGTGTTGTTTTATAGTTTTGAGAATAAAGTCAGTTTGTTATGCTACTCATGTGTTTATACAAAATTCTCAGTTGTACCAGTTACATACAGACATATGAGTAGGAATTAATTTAGTTTATAGAATTACCAAGTATCTTTATTTGCATAAATATTTTTGAACTTTGAGAAAATGGCAGACCTACTTTCCCCATGAATTCTTTAAAGTTTACTTTACTATTAATAAGCTTTCTTAAAACTCAATTTCTCTCTTGCCAGATATTACTACAAGGATAGACAATGCGAGAGAATAGTTACAATCTTATATAGACTTTCAGGGCAAGTACTGTTAACTTTATTTCTGTCCCTTGACTTCCTAAGTATAGGAAATCATCAAGTAGATGTTTGGCTACAGTTTAGGTCTGTAGCAAAAGACAGTGCATCCATCAGCCAAAACAAGGCAAATAGCCCAGGGCAAACCAACAAGTACCTTAGCTTTGAACAAAAAGGACATTGATTAGAGGAAAAGCAAGTGCTAGAGATACTGAAAAGGAGTCATAGAAGCTGCCAGTCAAACTGAGAAAACAAAGAAGAGTGTAACTGAGAACCGATGAGACTAAAGATAATAAGAACAGCAGGAGGAGAGAGGGAAAACATATAAAGAAGAAAAAAAGCAATAAAAGATGATACATAAAAAGGAATAAAATACCAATAGAAGATGCCTGGATTTTTGACAGTGAGTGATAGGATCTGAAAAAGCTTCTGAAAGAAGTGGCTGAGCTTCCTTCCCTACGAGGCCCTATGCTTGACAGTGAAGTGCTAGCCTGGAGGGAAAGCTGTGCAGCCAAGCATAGCAGAAGTAAAACACAGGATAGGTAAAAAGCATGTTCCCTTCTGTCGGTATCCTCTCAGACTCACCACAGACGCTTCAAAGAGAACACTATAGAAGAGATGTGTGGTTTACAAAAGGTAACTGAAAGAGCCTTTGAAGTTTCATTGCTATTGTTATTTGTGTGTGTCCCTTCGTTTTTTCTGGTTGGTATGGTGGTCAGTCCTCAAAGGTAAGATTGCATTTAAGAATCATTTGAAAATAGAGTCAAGTTTGTTTTCCTGCTTTTTTTTTTCTTTTCTTGTTCATTCCTAAGCTTTCGCATTGAAAGCATTTCCATCTCTGATTATTGATGATCCCATTGCACTCATAGACTGCAGGTCTTGGTTTCTTTCAGTGAACAGACAGTTCACTTCAGCTTCATTTCCTTCATACGTTCACATTCAGTAATCGTTGACATTCATTACAAATCTTCACGCTCATATGCTTGTAGGACTGGCTGGTGTCCATCTAGGACTCAGGAGCTCACCTCTGACTTCGTATTTGGTTCGTTCAGTTCAGCTTCTGCAGTTCACAACTTGTGCTGTGTCATCTCCGGCATAGTACCCTGCCACTTTTAACATCAAAGCACAATAATACCAACAGGGCTGACTTCACCAGCATTCTTCCTACGCAAGTGCAGAAACATCTTGAATAAACACAGCTCCATTTATTCCTAACAGTTTCCTTATTTACTTGTGAGCGAGCGAGCAAGATAAGAGCCTAAAAGGTTCACACTTCACCAGAGAGCACATGGAGTGGCACATTAATGCTGCAACTACTAGCAGCTTAAGATGATAGGCAAGTTCTGTTAGGATTTATGGCTGAACACAGTGATGGACAAATGTGAACTCATATTTGTGAGAAAACAAATGAATGCTTTCTCTGTGAGAGAAAAAATATATAAAGATAAGCTAATTCAAGGTTATTCAAAACCACCCACTAACTCTGATTGGAAATAATATCCAATAATGGGTCAGTGATACATCTTTTGGCATACAGATTGTACAAGAAAAGCACAGTTAAGTATATTCCATACTGGAAGTGCTACCACCTGCATGCCAGCCCTAGAGTGCTGAGGGATTTCAGGCTGCCAGAAGACTGTAACTCATGTGAAGGAAACTTTGCAGTAGTTTTCCCTCAGATGTATCAATCAAGTCAAAACTGTATGAAACCTGCTGAAACAAAGTTTACCAAACCCTCATGAGTGACATTCATTAAGCCATTTCAGAATACAGGACATCAGGTCATCTGATACACTGTTTTTCTTTGTTCTATATCAGAACATACTCTGGTACACTATTTTTCTTTAGTTCAAACTATTTTACAAAGAAACCAGTCTTTATGTCACAGAGAATTCACACCATTGGGAGGTATCTATGGAGGAGGAATAATTCAGATATTTTTGGTTCCTCAAAAGTAATCATTAGAATTGATGATGTAGTGTTTATCTATATAAAAACAAGAAACTAATTTCAAATACAAACAGTGGGTGGGTAGAACATTCCATATTCTGAAATCATTTATTTGAATATTTTTCTCCTGAGCTTCTTGGTAATTTATCACATTTTTAAATATGCAGAATTGTGCTGCTTGAATAACCGGAGATTCAGAAAATACTAATTTATTTTTATTTACTGAATGTGCTGTCTCAGTTTGCGAGGAATGTCATAACAAGACACCATAGACTGGAGAGTTTAAGAAATAAGAATTAATTAAATTTTTTTTTCCTCAGAGTTCTACAGGCTAGGAGGACAGGATTGGGGCTTCAACAAGTCTGATTACACTCCGAGTGTTCACTCTTTGGTATGCAGTTGGCTGTCATCTTTGTTCCCTGTACAGTGGCTGCAGTTCTGTGCAAACATTCTGAAGGGTCTCTGATGTTTCAATTTGCTAAAAAAGACATGAGTCTGTAAGCTTAGATTTTTCACCAAAACTACTTTATTTATGGTTCTTAACGATCCTTACTACCCTGTTATCTGCTGATTAGGGTTGATGGGTCTTTAGAGGATTACCAAATTCAGTAGTCAGGATATCAGCTGTCCACTCCAAAGGCCAACATCAAGCAGCAAAAGGAATCAGCACAAGTCAGAAAGACTCAGGATTGTCCAGAGAAGTTCTCTGAATGTTTCTTTCTGTGAAGTCAACTGTTGAAGCATGAAGGTCAGCTCAGCAATGTCCATCCAAAAAGCAATGTCTCACTGTTTGTGGTCCTCTATATATCTCCTTTCCTCAGAGTCCACCCACAGATGTTCTCAGCTGTCCAAAGTCATACGCCTCACACAGAGAGCTCACAGCAAAACATCGCATGCCCTTTCACAAGTCAAACTGCAATATAAAAAGTTAAGTAATGTCAGAAAGTGATTATTGAAGTGCTGGAGGAAAATACTAGAACATCAAAAGGTATCTGCAATGCACTGAGTGGAGGCAGATGGAAGGTCATAAAAGACTTTCTTAGTATAAAGAATGTTTACACTAAGTTTCTTAGACTAAATGACTGTCAAGAGAGAAAAATGTAAGAGAGTCTGCAAAGAAGGGGAGGGGTGTAGGGGCATAGGAAATTGTACACATGCTCTAAAGAGGGAGCATATTAGCCTGTTTTAGAAAAGACTAAAAAACTTTTGGCCAAACAGAGTTAACAGGAGAGCAGAAGAAATAAGATCACAGGGAAGTTAACACCGAGTCCGATCAAGTATATCATTGCTGCTACTGTAAAACTTTCAGTTTATGCATGAAGAGGACAGAAAGACAATGAGAGTAAACACACCTCAACTGTCTTAGAACATCGTAGTTCTGATTGGTGTGTTGAAACTATAGGGCTGGGAGGGTGGAGTCTGAGCCCAGGTGGAACTACTGCTATAGTCCCAGTGAGAAGTGTTAATGACTCAGACTAAAATCAAGTCAATCAAGATGGAGAGGAACAGCTGTTTTCTAAATATGGGTGATGATGAGTCTGCATAATTGGTTAAAGCCACATTAGTTATGGTGGTGAGGTTCAGAGAAGTTGGAGGTACATGATCTGGCCCAAATGGATGCATTCCAATCATAGAATGGTAAAGAGAACGGTGGGAAAGATCAGGACTGGAGTTGTGATGTTCTAATTTTCTTTTAGAAAACATTTAGAAAATGTAACATTTAGAAAATGTTACATTTTGTTTGTTTTTATTTACTTTACATCCCAAGGGAACCCCCCTCCCTCCTCTCCTCCCTGTCTCCCCCTTCCCACTTCCAGTCTCTCCCCACAGAAATGGGAGCCCCTCCACCACAGTATCAACCCTCCCCAGCATATCAAGTCACATCAGGATTGAGCATATCCTCATCCCCTGAGGCCAGGCAAGGCAGCCCTGCTAGGGGAAAGTGATCCAAAAGCAGGCAATAGAGTCATGTTAGAAACAGGCCACCTCTCCACTAGCCCCATGCGAAGACCAAGCTGCCCATATCTATCAGCTACATATGTGCAGGGGGCCCTAGGTCCAGACCATGCATGCTCCTTAGTTGATGTCTCAGTCTCCAAAAGCCCCCATGGAACTGGGTTAGTTGTCTCTGTTGGTCTTCTTGTGAGGTTCCTGGCCCTTCCAGGTCCTTCCATCTTTGTCCCAATACTTCCACAGGACCCTGGCATCTGATTTCTAGTGACTCATTAGACATTAAACTTGTGCTTTTTTTTATTGAAATGATGTCTCTCATGACTAAAAGAAGCTGCCACCTCCTGGGACTATGAAACAGTCTGAAACAAACATGATGGTAATCTAAGTACCATGGTGGCAGCATGTCCAGTGTTAAAAAAAGTTATTCATACTCATGCCACACATGAGGCAGATCTCCATCAGTTCTGCTAAGACAGCAGCTTCAGAGCTTGGAATGGTAGGTTTAGGGTATAGCATCTGTAAGCTCTGTTAGCTTCTGTCCTTTAGTCAAGAAATAATTAAGCTTTATTTTGTTTTCAAGACTGGTGATAACTTGACAATGGAGAGAAAGGCACCACAATTAGGTATCTCTAAAATCCTACAGAAAGTGGCTGATAAAATCTGTCTTCCAGGAGGAGATTTACACCTCAAAAACTGCCTCCTGTGAACCTGAGAAAGACATTCCTGGGTTGTAAATCTCTCAAGAAATCTTTAAATATTTGCATCTTAAAGGGATAAGATAAGATCTGACAGTTTCAATTTGTCTAAAGTAACTGCTCTAAGGAAAAGGAGGTCAGGCACTAAGACACAGGAGGAAACTTACTTAAAATTTGGTCAAGATGAGAAAAAAATGTCACTTATGTCACAATTTTAAATTGTATTTTAAAAGCAAGTAATTCCAATCATCCCAGTGCTCACAGAATCACGGAAATTGTAGTCCTTCTTAATGTTTGCTGCTATTAGAAAGCCTAATCTAAATTAGGCAAAATTCCCATTGACTGATATTCTGATCAGTGTTGTTAGATGTTGGGAAGAGGAACAAGTTCGCTAATTATGAGGTCACCATTTCATGTAGTATAGAAAGAACCAGTTATCACAAAAGCTGACCATCAGGCCTGGTGTCATTCCAGGGATGTTCTAATAATTTCCTGAGGAATATACCCAGGCATTCTCTCTCTAGAGACAACAAATGCTGGACATGAGCAAAGCTGAAGAAGAAAACTATGGATGTCACTGTTCATGGCATAAGCCAAACCAACTGTTTTATTCTTATCATTTAGTGCATAAAGATCCATTGGCTACTAACCGAATCTTACTTATTTTTAAGGGGTGGTTTGAAGTGAGAGAAGATATAGCTCAAAGAATCTAAAATCAGCCATTCTAAGCATGCTGGTTACTGGAACTCTGAATTGTATACAGTACAAAAATATTAAACACTTTCTGCAGATTGAATTTAATATTACCGGAAGGACAGATTTCTACAGAAAACCGCATATTAATGAAAAAAAAAAACTCTGTCTAGTTATCTAACCTATCGAGCATATGGAACCAAGAGTAAATGGTAGTTATGTTTTTTGTTTTAGAAGAGACAGAAATGCTTTAAACTGGCAAAAATTTAGAAGTCCAAGAAGACTTGCCAAGGGGTTATATAGTTTTAATTACTCTGCCACAAAACTGAATGGTACATCTGGGAAAAGGACACTACAGAAACAAGAGCTATGTGATGGTATACCAAACCCAGTAATTACAGCCTTATACTTTAAAAATAACAACAAAAAAAATGATAATCTTTTTATTGCTTCAAAACAATTTATTCTTAAATACTGGGAAAGGTGTTGTGTTAGTCCATTCTTTTTGTATTCATAGGAAATTGAATGCCTGAGGCTGGATAACATGCCCAGAAAAATGGTTTATTTAGCTCACAGTTTTGTATATGGAGGTACTGCACAAGTACTGGCAAATTAGGTCAGTAGATCACGTCAAAATGGGAGGCATATATGAGCGGCTAAGAGAGCACATTGCAACTCCAGAAATCAGACAATTGCTCAGATGCCCGGAGTACTTTATCAATCTGTCCTATGGTATACACTCAATGACCCCCTCAATAGAAACCACCAGTCTTTCTACTACAGGAGTGTTCTCACACGTTTTGAGCTTGTGAAACTATGGCAGGCATGAAATGACCAAAGATAGCAGCCATGCTTCAAATACAGTATATTTCCTGTCCTCAAAT
This sequence comes from Psammomys obesus, assembly GCF_907164565.1. NCBI lineage: Eukaryota > Metazoa > Chordata > Mammalia > Rodentia > Muridae > Psammomys > Psammomys obesus. The sequence continues at coordinate 45,579,212 of NW_026593286.1, read as the reverse complement.
GACATGAGTTTGGGATCTCTGACTAGGAAACTGTTTTTGTATGTCTATAGCGAGAGTGTGATACGGTGCTCAACCCATGAATAGTTGCTTTTTATTTTAAAATAATATCAAAATTGATGATCAGAGGGTGTATATCTAACAGCTATTCTCTTTTCTACTTACATATACTTTGGTTTGCTTCATGGTGGTAAGAAGGTTAATACCTGGAAATACTGAGATTATGTCATAATATTTTTCTCAAATTTCTTGACAATGGCTTGAGCTGAAGAGAGTTTTGTAGAGCTAACTGCTCCATTCTTTTTGGACAGAAGACCACGAAATGTATTCATCCACAGGCATGTGCTTTGTAATTATTTTTATAACCTGAATGTAATAAGAAATGTAATATTGAGCCACCCAAGTAAGTGCTCAATAGATATGTGTGTGTATACATATATATATATATATATATATATATATATATATATATATATATATATTTAACTATTACAATTGTATGTATATGTATGTATGCATTAAAACACATGTGTAAACCAGAACTCAGCACACAGAGTTTAAAACCGTACTATTGGGTCAAAACCAGCCTTCAGCACAGATTGAAATCCTGCCTTAAAAACTAAAACAAAGCAAATGTCTATGTAAATAGAATTTAATACTCACAGGCATGTAAACACAACTGCATAAATGTTTCCTTGTGGCATTAATGATTACATTTTCTTCAACAGAGGAATGAAAGCTGTTTTAAAATCGAAGGAGCTGGAGAAGAGCCATAAAATTTTAAGTGTTGTTGGCAAAAAGAGAGCAAAATATTTGTTGAGTTGGTAGGGTATATTTGTATGGATAACCCAGGAGGGGCCCATTCAGCCCCTGAACATTTAGGAGTTCAGTCATGGGTATGACCTCTCTTTTCCTTATTAATAATGCCCTTGGTCTCATTCTGGAGGCTCTAAATGCATGCTAGCAGAAGTTATTATCTGAATCTTTTCTTTTTTAATTTTTATTTTTATATTAATTACAGTTTATTCACTTTGTATCCCAGCTGTAGCTCCCTCTATCATTTCCTCCCAATCCCATTTTCCATTCATGGATATAACCTATAACCCCTGCTCACATATAGCCCATGGTAGCTCAGTATCCAAGTGGGTACCCTAGTAAGGGGAACAGGGACTGTCTCTGACATGATTTCAGTGTCTGGACCTTTGATCACGCCCCCCTGAGGGAGGAGCAGCCTTACCAGGCCACAGAGGAAGACAATGCAGCCAGTCCTGTTGAGACCTGATAGGCTAGGGTCAGATGGAAGGCGAGGAGGAACTCCCCAATCAGTGGACTTGGAAAGGGGGATGGGGGGAGCTAAATTTTTTTCTTAAGCTTCCAAAGACAATGAATCACTTCTTTCACTGCAGTGATGGTAGTGTAGAGTCTCCTTTGGTTATTGGTGGCTCTCAGGAGTCCCTCTTAAGATATTATGGGAAAGGAGAGATTGATGAAAAAATGTTTTGGAAGAAGAGGCAGAAAAGTTTTGAGGCTATCTTTCCTGAGAGCAGGTAGGCATAATCAGTGGGGTTGTCTCTTCACAAGGTATGCATGTATACTTTGATCTATACCAAGGAAATAGTGATTGGTCAGGTTTATAGAATATGAGGGATTACAAAGGAAAATTTTGCCTTTAATTTTATTGTTTTTGTATGAAGTTTGCTCTTATTTCATATTATCTGCTGCAAATTTTTCCAGAATCTGCTGTGAATCCTCAATATTCCACATAAATTAAGCCAAAATTCCCAAACCCCTGAAATGAGATGTAAATAACCTTTTGTTATCGTTGTTTTTCAACCACCCTCCATTGAAATACAGGTATATGCACCAGTCAGACTGCACAGCAATTCAACATTGTCTGATTTTCATTGCAAACTTAGAAAGACAAGGAACAAACTTCTATTTTCAGTCAATGAGTAAGCCCCCAGGTATATGAGGCTTAAAAGCCCATTTGGTGTTTTGGAAAAGCATAGTGAACAGTTACGTTTGACATTGCTCATGTTCTTGTAGAAGTCGAGTTACCCGAGGGAGCACTTTGCATTCTGTATCCTTCTCTGCTCCCCTTGATTACTTTCCTTGAGGTCCTCTTGGGTTCTTACAATGCAGACATAGCTTCTAAATTCTGAGTGATGTTCTTTGCTGCTAACTTGTGTGCTGTTACAAGCCTCTCTGTCACCATAATTCCTGATATTCAGAGTAAGAGCTGACAGAAAAGACAGCAGACTCAGAGGCTCAATGGTGCATAGGAACAAAAAAGAACAGAAAAAGAAAAGGAGGGAGGGAGGAAGAGAGGGAGGGAGAGAGGGAGAGAGGAAGGAAGGAAGGAAGAAGAACAGATTCAAATAAAAACAACTGACAAAGACTGGAGAGATGCTTAGTGGGTAAGAACATTGGCTGTACTTCCAGAGGACCACAATTAGGTTCCCAGTACCCACATGTCAGCTCACAACCACCCAGAACTCCAATAACAGGGGTTCCGATGTCCTCTTCTGGCCTCCTTGGGCAGAAGACACAAACGTTGTGCACATACAAGTATATAGGAAAATAAACATGTACATAAACACATACCATAAACATATACCGAAACAGACTCATACAAACACATATAGACACAGACATAGAGATACACACAGAGACACTGACACAGACACATACATACACACACTGACAAGTAAACATTTTTTCTTTCCATTTTTTATTTTAATTTTTATTAATTACACTTTATTCATTTTGCATTCCCCTGTGGCCACCTCCCTCCTCCCCTCCCAATCTCACCCTCCCTCTCCCTTCTCCACACATATCCTTCCCCAAGTCCACTGACAGAGGAGGTCTTCCTCTCCTTCCTTCTGATCCTAGTCTATCAGGTCTCATCAGGAGTAGATGCACTGTCATCCTCTGTGGCCTGGTAAGGTTGCTCCCCCTCAGGGGGAGGTGATCAAAGAGCAGGCCAATCAGTTCATGACAGAGACAGTCCCTGTTCCCATTACTATGGAACCCACTTGGACAGTGAAACTGCCATGGCCAACATCTGTGCAGGGGTTCTAGTTTATCTCCATCAATTATCCTTGGCTGGAGCATCAGTCTCAGAAAAGACTTCTGTGTCCAGAATTTTTTGGTTCTGTTGCTCTCCTTGTGGAGCTCCTGGCCTCTCCAGGTATTATTATTTCCTACTTCTTTCATGAAATTCCCTGCACTCTGCCCAAAGGTTGGCCATAAGTCTCAGCATCTACTTTGATACCCTGCAGGGTAGAGCTTTTCAGAGGGACTCTATGGCAGGCTCCTGTACTGTTTCCTGTTTTCTCCTTCTGATGTCCATCCTCTTTGCCTTTCTGTATGGTGTGTGAGCATTTAGCCAAAGTCCTCCTCCTATTCTCAACAGGGGAATATTGAATGGCAGAAAACACTTAAAGAAATGCTCAACATTCTTAGTCATCAGGGAAATGCAAATCAAGACGACCCTGAGATTTCACCTTACACCCATCAGAATGGTTAAGATCAAAAACTCAAGTGACAACACATGCTGGAGATGATGTGGAGAAAGGGGAACCCTCCTCTGCTTGTGGGAATGTAAACTTGTATAACCACTTTGGAAATCAACATGGTGCTTTCTCAGACAATTAGGAATACTGCTTCCTCAAGATCCAGTTATACCACTCCTAGGCATATATCCAAAAGAGGCTCAAGTACACAATAAGGACATTTGCTCAACCATGTTTGTAGCAGCTTTATTTGTCATAGAAATGACCTGGATGCCCCTCAACTGAGGAATGGATACAGAAATTGTGGTACATCTACACAATGTAATATTACTCAGCAATAAAAAACAAGAAAATCATGAAATTTGCAGGCAAATGGTGGAACTGGAAAAGATCATCCTGAGTGAGCTGTCCCAGAAGCAGAAAGACACACAGGGTATATTCTCACTCATAAGCGGGTATTAAACATATAATATAGGATACACCTACTAAAATCTGTACACACATCTGCCAATTATTCTTTTCTCTTTTTCTTTTTCTGTTTTTATTTCTTTCTCTTTTTTCCTCTGTCCTGTTTATTCTCTTTTTTTTATGATCCTCCCCCCTTTACTTTTTATAACTATGATAAATAAACACCATGACAAAAAACAACTCAGGCAGGATAAGATTTGTTTCAGCTTATATAGTTCATCATGAAGAGGAATCAAGGAAGGAACCTGGAGGTGAGCACTGAAAGAAGAGACCACAGAGGACCACTACATTTTTTATATAGCACCAAGGACCAACATGCCCAGAGTTGGAATAACCCTCTGTGGCCTTGGCCATACCACATCAATCATTAATCAAGAAAATCTCCTTCAGATGTTCCTACACTCATTCTGATAGGGGAAATTTTCCCAGCTGGTGTCCCTGTTCCCAGATAACTTGAACTTTTGTCATATTGACAAAAAAAAAACAAAAAACAAAAAACAAAAAACAACAACCCTGAAAACTAACCAGGGGGATATTCTAAAGCTGACCAATTCTGTGAAATGAAGAAGTTCTATATTTGAACCATTGTATGCGGTAGCTACTTGTTATGTACAGCTCCTGAGCACTTGAAATATGGCTGTACAAGTATAGTGGAGATTTATTTGAATGGCCATACACAGTTTATAAGTATCAAATTGACCAGTATACCTTTAAACCAATTATCTATCTCTAATATCAAATATTTAATTACTCAAATGCTTATGACTGAAAGTTGAAATCCTTTTTGTATCAATACTTCTTTTCTGTACTTTTATTGTTTGACAATTTTATAAATGTATATAATCAATTTTGGTAATTTTCACTCACAGCCATCTCTCATATTCTCCACCCTCTTCCACCGCCTTTATCTTTAAGGATACTTGGTCCAGTCTACAATTTTGGGTTAACTCTTAACGTAATATTTTCCCCTCAACTTAAAAGGGCTTTTAGGGTAGGAGCAAGAGAGAACTTAGTCCTTTGTGAAGAGAGAGTGTTCATCTCTGGTTGCCTGGAAACTAGACAGTCTTCAGCTAGAGATTCAAATACCCTGGTGGATGGTTCAGACTGGACTCATTTGGAAGGCATGTCTCTGGGTGTCTCTGAAAATTTCATGAGTAAAGACAGAGGTCAGTAATTTCCTTGGCTTTCTGTAAGAATAAACAATGTTGGTACAAGGGGTTTTGGGCCAGGAGAAACATGAAGAGAAAAAAGGAAAGCGTGAATGAAAAAGAAGCAGCAGGGACCAAAAAAGGAAGAAGATTGAGTTGGAATACCCTTGAGGGTGAAATCCTTGTCGTAGCTCTGATTCCGGTTTTGAGTGCTACTTGGCAACTATTCCCTTAACCAAATTTTCAACCAACTACAGATGCTTATTTCTCAGGCTTGGATGAAGTTCTGGATGGGAGGGAAGGGCTGGGGTTAGTTAGTCCCAGATATTTCTCAGGATGTCTGACTTCCCCTATGCATGGGTTTAAGGCAGTACAGCAGTTACTGTTTTGAGCACTTCTGCCGATGTTTCTTTCCTCAACAGAGAGCACAGCCTTTGAGTCTAGGGATCACCTTGTTTTGGGTCAGCATCTGTTATAATCAGCCAACGGGAGATATGAAAAGACCTCTCAAGACCAAAATATCAGTAAAAGTAGGTTTGTTTTCTCTAGACAAGCAGCTCTACTAAATCACAGATTTCTGTTTTTCCTGAGCTGCTTGCTTACAGTCCTGGAACCATGTTCCTCATATTTGGAAAATCTATTTTACATTGACTTCTTTTATTTGCTACATTTCATATTGACTGGCTTTGCTGGATGTTAAATGTATTTGTGTCTAGACTTGTGGGGCTTTAGCTACAGCCAATTTCTACATTATTAAGAGGGTTATTTTGAGTGGCCCCTGTGAATAAACCTAATTTTCCCTTCTGATTAGTGCTTAATTTGAAATTGTTTGTGCAGTGATGAAATCTTTCTTGAATCTCGCTTCCACATTCCAGTCTCTATCCCCAGAGGTTGCTTTTGATTACATAAATGCGTTCAGGTGATTATATGGGCAAGACTGTGCATTAGGTAGTTCTGTGATTTTTGTAAGGAATTTTCTTGTGCAGACAGAAATGCTGGGTTGGGTTTTGAATTTTTGTGTGTTTCACAACTACATTGCCATTTCTTCTACTTAAAGAAGACATATACACTGAACCAAAAACCCTTCAGAATTTCATTACTCACTTTCAGTGACTCATTTTTCTTTGAAGATCTACAATGAAGGATGGTTTTGTTTCCCTTAGAAAGCCACAACAGACTTTCTAGAATGTTGCTTTCTACGTCTCTAGTGTCTCTAATTTCTGTAATAAATGTGTGTGTGCACCCAAGATATTTATTACTATCTTCAAAATATAACCTAGAAATTAGAGTGCATGCCTTCCATGTGAGTGATGCTTCTACTATAGATCTTTATTTTTAAACTAATTTTTATTTTTTTAATATTAATCATAGGTTATTTACTTTGTATCCTAGCCATTTCCCCTCCCTCATTCCCTCCCAATCCCACTCTCCCTCCCTCATCTCCTCCCTGCCCTTTTCCAAGTCCACTGCTAGGGGAGGTCCTCCTCCCCTTCCATCTGACCATAGCATATCAGGTATCTTTAGGACTGGCTGCAATGTCATCCTCCGTGGCCAAGCTAGGCTGCTCTTCCCTCAGGGGGTTGGGGGAGGTAAAGGAGCCAGTCATTGAGTTCATGTCAGAAATAGTTCCTGTTCCCCAAGTGGGTACCCACTTGGATACTGAGCTACCATGGGCTACATCTAAGCAAGGCTTCTAGGTTATATCCATACATGGTACTTGGTTGGAGAAACAGTCTCATAGAGGACCCCCATGCCCTGATATATTTTGTCCTTGTGGAGTTCCTGTCCTCTCCCAGTCATATTAACTTCCCCTTTTATCATATGATTCCCTTCACTCTACTGCAGGTTTGGTTATGAGTCTCAGCATCTGCTTTGATACGCTGCAGGGTAGAGTCTTTCAGAGGCCCTCTGTGGTAGGCTCCTGTCCTGTTACTTGTTTTCTCCTACTTCCCATGTCAATCCCATTTGCCTTTCTAAGTGAGGATTGATCATCCTACCCAGGTCCTCTTTCTTGTTTATCTTCTTTAGGTGTACAGATTTTAGTATGTTTATCTTATCTTTATCTTATATTTATTTATATAGGACTACGTGAGTATATACCATGTGTGTCTTTCTGCTCCTGGGATACCTCACTCAGGATGATCTTTTCTAGATCCCACCATTTGTCTGCAAATTTCATGATTTCATTGTTTTTAATTGCTGAGTAGTATTCAATTGTATAATTGTATCACAATTTCTGTATCCATTCCTCCATTGAGGGACATCTAAGTTGTTTCCAGATTCTGGCTAATACGAATAAAAGCTGCTACTTACATGGTTGAGCAAATGTCCTTATTTTGTACTTGAACATATTTTGGATATATGCCTAAAAGTGGTATAGCGGGATCTTGAGGAAGCACTATTCCTAATTGTCTGAAAGAGCGCCAGATTGATTTCCAGAGTGGTTGTACAAGTTTACATTCTCACCAGCAATGTAGGAGGGTTCCCCTTTCTCCACAACCTCTCCAGCATGTGTTGTCACTTGAGTTTTTAACATTTGCCATTCTAATGGGTGTAAGGTGAAATCTCAGGGTCGTTTTGATTTGCATCTCTCTGATGGATAAGGACATTGAGCATCTCTTTAGGTGTTTTTCTGCCATTCTATATTCCTCTACAGAGAATTCTCTGTTTAGCACTGTACCCCATCTTTTAATCAGATTGCTTGATTTGTTGCTTTTTAATTTCTTTAGTTCTTTATCTATTTCAGATATCAGCCTCTGTCAGATACAGGGTTGGTGAAGATCCTTTCCCGTCTGTAGGCAGTCGTTTTGTTCTGATGACAATGTCTTTTGCTTTACAGAATCTTTTCAGTTTCATGAGGTCCGATTTATCAATTGTTGCTCTAAGAGCCTGTGCTGTTGGTGTTCTGTTCAGGAAGTTTTCTCCTGTGCCAATGAGTTCCAAGGTCTTCCCTACTTTTTCTTCTAACCGATTTAGTTTATCTGGTTTTATGTTGAGGTCTTTGATCGACTTGGACTTTAGTTTTGTGCATGGTGATAAATATGGGTCTGCTTTCATTTTTCTGCATGTAGACATAAACTTGGACCTGCACCATTAATTGAAGATGCTGTCTTTTTTTCCATTGAATGGTTTTGGCTTCTTTGTTGAAAATCAAGTGTTGATAGGTATGTGTGTTTATTTCTGGGTCTTCATTTCGGTTCCATTGATCTACTTTTCTGCTTCTATGCCAATACCATGCCATTGTTATTACAATTACTCTGTAGTACAGCTTGAGATGAGGGATGGAGATACCTCCAGATGATCTATTTTTGTACAAGATCACTTTGGAAATGCTGGATGTTTTCTTTCTCCATATGAAGTTGAAAATTTTTATTTTGAGGTGTCTGTAAAGAATTGTATTGGTATTTTGACGGGAATTGCACTGAATCTGTACATTTCTTTTGGCAGGATGGCCATTTTCACTATTTTAATCCTACTGATCAATGAGCATGGGAGATCTTTCTATCTTCTGATATCTTCTTCAATTTCTTTCTTTAGATACTTGAAGTTTTTTTCAAACAGGTCTTTCACCTGGTTGGTTAAAGTCACCCTAAGGTACTTGATGTTATTGGTGGCTATTGTGAAGGGTGTAGTTTCCCTAATTTCTTTCTTGGCTCTTTTGTCTTGAGTGTACAGGTGGGCTTCTGACTTTTTTTTTTTCACTTCATCTGCAATCCTTTATTTTTAATGTGGTTACTGAAATATTCCTTGTCAACCTGAAATCAGATATTTCTTTTTTTTTAAGTTTTATTTTTCTCATTAGTTACATTTTGTTAATTCTGTATCCCAGCTGTATCCCTCATTTGCTCCCCAGTCCCACCCTCCCTCCCTCATCTCCTCTCTGCCCCTTTCCAAGTCCACTGATAGGGGAGGACCTCCTCCCCTTTCATATGACTACGTTTTGTCAGGTATTTTCAGGACTGGCTGCAAAGTCCTCCTCTGTGGCCTAACAGTACTGCTCCTCCCTTGGGAGGTGGGGAAGTCAAAGAGCCAGTCATTGAGTTCCTGTTAGAAATAGTCCTTGTTCCCCTTACTATGGGAAACCAATTGATTACTGAGCTATCACGGGTCACATCCAAGCAGAGGTTCTAGGTTTTATCCTCTCATGGTCTTTGGTTGAGTGTCCATCTCAGAAAAGACCCTGTGCCCAGATATGTTTGGTCCTTGTGGAGCTCCTATCCTTTCCACATCAAACTCCCCTTCTTTCATATGATTCCCTGCACTCTGCCAAGGGTTTGGTTATGAGTCTTAGTATCTACTTTGATACACTGCTAGGTAGAGTCTTTCAGATGCTTTCTGCGGTAGACTCCTGTCATACATTCAATGCACATCCCATTTGTCTTTCTAAATGAGGATTGATCATCTTACCCCATGTCCACTTTCTTGATTATCTTCTTTAGGTGTATAGATTTCATTATGTTTATCATATCTTTTAGGTCTATATAAGCGAGTATATTCCATGTTTGTCTTTCTCCTTCTGGGATACTTCACTCAGAATGATCTTTTCTAGATCCCACCATTTGCCTGCAAATTTCATGATTTCCTCTTTTTTGATTGCTGAGTAGTATTCCCTTGTGTAAAAATACCACAATTTCTGTACCCATTCCTCCATTGACAGACATCTGGGTTGTTTCCAGGTTCTGGCTATTACAAATAAAGCTGCTACAAACATCGTTGAGCAAATGTCCTTATTGTGTACTTGAGCAAATTTTGGGTATATGCCTAGCAGTGGTATAGCTGGGTCTTGAGGAAGCACTATTCCTAGTTGTCTGAGAAAGTGCCAGATTGACTTCCAAAGTGGTTGTACCAGTTTACATTCCCACCAGCAATGGAGGAGGGTTCCCCTTTCTCCACAACCTCTCCAGCATGTGTTGTCACTTAAGTTTTTCATCTTGGCCATTCTGATGGGTGTAAGGTGAAATCTCAGGGTCATTTTGATTTGCATTTCCCTGATGGCTAATGATGTTGAGCATTTCTTTAAGTGTTTCTCTGCCATTCTATATTCCTCTACAGAGAATTCTCTGTTTAGCTCTGCTCCCCATTTTTTAATTGGATTACTTGGTTTGTTGCTTTTCAGCTTCTTTAGTTCTTTGTAAATACTGGATATTAGCCCTCTGTCAGATAAAGGGTTGGTGAAGATTCTTTCCCAATCTGTGGGAAGTCGTTTTGTTTTGATGACAGTGTCCTTTGCTTTACAGAAGCTTTTCAGTTTCATGAGGTCCCATTTATTGTTGCTCTTAAAGCCTGTGCTGTTGGAGTTCTGTTCAGGAAGTTGTCTCCTGTGCCAGTGAGTTCTAGGCTGTTCCCCACTTTTTCTTCTAAGAGATTAGCGTATCTGGTTTTATGTTGATGTCTTTGATCCACTTAGACTTTAGTTTTGTGCAGGGTGATAAATGTGGATCTATTTTCATTTTTCTGCATGTAGACATCCAATTAGACCAGCATCATCTGTTGAAGATGCTATCTTTTTTCCATTGAATGGTTTTGGCTGCTTTGTCAAAAATCGAGTATTCATAGGTACATGGGTTTATTTCTGGGTCTTCTATTCGGTTCCATTGATCCTCTTTTCTATTTCTATGCCAATACCATGCGGTTTTTATTACTATTGCTCTGTAGTACAGCTTGAGATCTGGGATGGAGATACCTCCAGATGATCTGTTGTTGTACACGGTTGTTCTGGAGATTCTGGGTTTTTTGTTTCTCCATATGAAGCTGAGAATCTTTTTTTCAAGGTCTGTAAAGAATTGAGTTGCTATTTTGATGGGAATTGCATTGAATCTGTAGATTGCTTTTGGCAGGATGGCCATTTTCACAATGTTAATCCTACCAATCCATGAGCACGGAAGATCTTTCCATCTTCTGAGATCTTCTTAAATTTCTTTCTTCAGAGACTTGAAGTTTTTCTCAAACAGGTCTTTCACTTGCTTGGTTAGAGTCACCCCAAGGTACTTTATGTTATTAGTGGCTATTGTGAAGGGTGTTGTTTCCCTAATTTCTTTCTCAGCCCTTTTGTCTTTTGTGTTCAGGAGGGCTTCTGATTTTTTTGAGTTGATTTTGTATCCTGCCACTTTGCTGAAGGTGTTTATCAGCTGAAGGAGTTCTCTGGTTGAATTATTGGGGTCACTTATGTATACTATCATATCATCTGCGAATAGTGACACTTTGACCTCTTCCTTTCCAATTTGTATCCCCTTGATCTCCTTTAGTTGTCTTATTGCTCTGGCTAGGACTTCAAGTACTATGTTGAAGAGATATGGAGAGAGTGGGCAGCCTTGTCTTGTCCCTGATTTCAGTGGGATTGATTTAAGTTTCTCTCCATTGAGTTTGATGTTGGCTATAGGCTTGCTGTATATTGCCTTCACTATGTTTAAGTATGTGCATTGTATCCCTGATCTCTCCAAGACTTTAAACATGAATGGGTGTTGGACTTTGTCAAGTGCTTTTTCGGCGTCCAAGGAGATGATCATGTGGTTTTTCTCCTTCAGTTTGTTTATGTGGTGGATTACATTGATGGATTTCCGTATGTTGAACCACCCTTGCATGCCTGGGATGAAGCCTACTTGGTCATGGTGGATGATATCTTTGATGTGTTCTTGGATTCGGTTTGCAAGTATTTTATTGAGTATTTTTGCATCAATATTCATAAGAGAGATAGGTCTGAAGTTCTCTTTTTTCGTTGGGTCCTTGTGTGGTTTGGGTATCAGGGTGACTGTTGCTTCATAGAATGAGTTTGGTAGTGTTCCTTCTGTTTCTATTTTGTGGAATAGTTTGAGGAGAATTGGTATTAGCATTTCTTTGAAGGTCTGGTAGAATTCTGCACTGAAACCATCGGGCCCAGGGCTTTTCTTGGAGGGGAGACTGTTAATGACTGCTTCAATTTCCTTGGGGGATATAGGGTTATTCAGTCTTTCTACCTGATCTTGACTTAATGTTGGTAGATGGACTCTATCAAGAAAATTGTCCATTTCGTTTAGATTTTCAAATTTTGTGGCGTATAGGCTTTTGTAGTATGACCTAATGATTGTTTGGATTTCTTCAGTGTCTGTAGTTATGTCCCCCTTTTCATTTCTGATTTTGTTGATTTGGATAGCTTCTCTCTGCTTTTTAGTTAGTTTGGCTAAGGGTTTGTCTATCTTGTTGATTTTCTCAAAGAACCAGCTCTTGGTTTCATTGATTCTTTGAATAGTTTTATTTGTTTCTAATTGATTTATTTCAGCCCTGAGTTTGATTATTTCCAGCCTTCTTCTCCTCTTGGGTGTATCTGCTTCTTTTTTTCCTAGTGTTTTCAGTTGGGCCATTAAGTTACTTGTATGTGATGTTACAAATTTCTTCTTGAAGGCACTTAGTGCTATAAATTTTCCCCTGAGCACTGCTTTCAATGTGTCCCATAATTTTGGGTATGTTGTGCCTTCATTTTCATTGAGTTCTAGGAAGTCTTTATTTTCTTTCCTTATTTCTTCCTTGACCCAGCTGTCATTGAGTAACAAGTTGTTCAGTTTCCATGTGCGTGTAGGTTTTAGGTTATTTCCATTGTTGTTGATGTCCAGCTTTAGTCCATGGTGGTCCGATAGAATACAAGGGATTATCTCAATCTTTTTATATCTGTTGAGGTTTGCTTTGTGACCAACTATATGGTCTATTTTGGAGAAGGTTCCATGAGTTGCTGAAAAGAAGGTATACTCTTTTGAGTTTGGGTCGAAAGTTTTGTAGACATCTATTAGATCCATTTGATTTAGGGACTCTGTAAGCGTTTTTATTTCCCTATTTGGTTTCTGTCTAGTTGATCTGTCCCTTGGTGAGAGTGGGGTGTTGAAGTCACCCACTATTAGGGTATTGCGATCAATGTGTGGTTTAAGCTTTAATAATGTTTCATTTATGAATGTAGGAGCTCTTGTATTTGGGGCATAGATGTTTAGAATTGTGATGTCTTCTTCGTGAATTTTTCCTTTGATGAGAATGTAGTGCCCCTGTATGTCTTTTTTGATTAGTTTTGGTTGAAAATCTATTTTATTAGATATTAGGATAGCCACTCCTGCTTGTTTTTTGGGTCCATTTGCTTGAAAAACTGTTTTCCAGCCTTTTACTCTGAGGTAATATTTATCTTTGTTGCGTAGGTGTGTTTCTTGGATGCAGCAGAATGTTGGTTCCTGTTTCCGCACCCATTCTGTTAGTCTGTGTCTTTTTATTGGAGAGTTGAGTCCATTGATGTTGATAGATAATAATGACCATTGCATGTTATTTCCTATTATTGTGGAGTTGGCGATGTTACTGTGAATCATTGCTTGTTTGCTTCTGATTTTTGTTGGAAATTATCTTTAACCTATGTTTTCTTGGGTGTATTTGTTTTCATTGGATTGGAATTTTTCTTCTAGTATCTTCTGTAGGGTTGGGTTGCTGTTCAGATATTGCTTAAATTTAGTTCTGTCGTAGAATATTTTATTTTCTCCATCTATGTTGATTGAAAGCTTTGCTGGGTAGTTTAGGTTGGCATCTATGGTCCCTTAGGGCCTGCATGATATCTCCCCAGGCCCTTCTGGCTTTCATAGTTTCTGATGAGAAGTCCGGTGTGATTCTGATAGGTTTTCCTTTATATGTTACTTGGCCTTTTTCCCTTGCTGCTTTTAGTATCTTTTCTTTGTTCTGTAGATTAAGTGTTTTGACTATGATGTGGCGTGAGGAGCTTCTTCTCTGGTCTAGTCTATTTGGTGTTCTGTAGGCCTCTTGTATGTTTGTGGACATCTCTTTCTTTAGGTTGGGAAAATTTTCTTCTATGATTTTCTTGAAAATATTTTCTGGACCTTGTAGCCTGGACTCCTCTTCTTCTTCAATTCCTATTATTCTTAGATTTTGCCTTTTCATGGCATCCTTGATTTCTTGGATGGTTTTGTGTTTGGGATTTTTCTGATTTTATTTTTGCTTTGAGAGAAGTATCAATTTCTGTGAGTGTATCTTCAGTACCCAAGATTCTCTCTTCCATCTCTTGTATTCTATTAGTGATGCTTACCTTTGTGATTCCTTCTCTTTTCTCTAAGTTCTTCAGTTCCAGGGTTTTCTCAGTTTGTGTTTTCTTTATTGATTCTAATTCTGTTTTCATGTCTTGCAACAGTTCCTTTATCTGTTTGAGTGTGGATTCCTGTGTCTCCAAGATGGTCTCTATTTTTTTGTTTGTTTCCTCTCTTAGTACCTCTGCTTCTGCCTCCAATTGTTTGGATATATTTGCATGTGTTTCTTTAAGAGCTTCTTCATTCGCTTCGTTTTTCTTTGTTTCTATTTGGGAGGCCAAATCTTTAAGGGATTTTTTTGTATCCTCTTTAACTGTTTGAATCTCTATGACTATTTCTCTGAGAGATTTGTTGGTTCCTCTTTATGTGCCTCAATTAACTGGATAATCATAGTTTTAAAATCATTTTCTTGTTTTTCTGCTGAGTTGGAGTGTCCAATAATTTTGGAGGTTGCCGGTGAAGCCATGATATCTTGATTTGCTTTGGTTGTGTTCTTTCGCCGACCTCTGGCCATTTGATTATCCGTAGTGTTCACTGTCTGTTCCTGGATTCTGCAGGTCAGACTGGTTTTTCTCTGGTATCTGGAGAATTCTTCAGGAAAATGGGTGAGGTCTAGTGGTTTCAGTGTGTGCATTGGTTATTCAGCTATACCTGTAGAATTAAAGTTTGCAGGCGCAGAAGGACAAATGTGGGGTAGCGTGTGTTTGAGCATGTGCTTGTGGGTGTGTCCTAAGGGACAGGGTGTTGGTGAATGAAGAGGCCTTCAGTGTGTGAGAGGGGTGCCCTGCAGGCACTGATGTTGTTGCAGGCGCTAAGGGATCACAAGCGCTGTTAAAGAATGCCCGCGCGTATTGATTTTACAAGTTTGCTGGTCTTTGGTGTCTATTCAGCTGGTTTTCTGCCACTGAGGGGTTGGATGGCCCATACAATCACTGGCTGGGCAGCCCTGTGTATTCCGTGCTGCCACTTGCAGACTTGGGGGTCTGGGAAGGGTTGTACTGTGGATCTGAGTCTCTGTGGCTAGCACTGTACTGGGCGTATGCTCTGGCGGGGTGGAGTTTCGGTGGTGCGTGCACTCCTGCAGAGCCGGGTGCTGG
This sequence comes from Psammomys obesus, assembly GCF_907164565.1. Taxonomy (NCBI): domain Eukaryota; kingdom Metazoa; phylum Chordata; class Mammalia; order Rodentia; family Muridae; genus Psammomys; species Psammomys obesus. Next base: position 45,563,946 of record NW_026593286.1, on the reverse strand, counting down.
TGGTAGTGGGGGGGGGGATGTTCCGCGGGTCAAGAGTTCAGCGAGAGGGCCCTAGGTGGCGTGTGTTCTCCTCTGAGTGGTGGCGTTCAGCAGGTCCTTACTACTCTCCGCTGCGGCTTCAGGGTCTGGAGCCCTGCCTCCCTGCCTCCAACCGTCTTGGGTCCCAGACATTGAGCTTTGCGGCTATGGTATCCGGGAAGAATTGTATTGTGGATCTGAGTTTCTGTGGTTAGCGCTCAGTGGTTGGAGCTCTGTGATTGGGCCTGCGCTCCTCCTGTGAGGAGGTTTCTGGGGTTATTGCACTCTGGCCGCTTGGGATGTGAGCTCCACTGTGCTTCCTGCTGAGGTCTATCTTGGGATTGCGTCAGCGGGATGGGGGAGGGGACACTCCACCAGTCCTGAGGGCCTTGTGTGGGACGTGTGTCCAAGAGCGGGATGGGTGTTCAACAGGTAGTTACAGCAGCCCACAGCTGTAAGGGGCCCGGAGCACTGTCTCTGCTGCCTTGATCTCCCAGATGTGAGCTTTGCGCTCAGCTGCCTGGTGCTGTGTGCGGGTTTCCCCGTGGGAGGCCCGGACAAGGGAAGTGCCCTATTTCCTTCCTGGAGAAGTTCGCGCCCGATCTAAATCTACTAGCACTCCACGCTTCTGTGGTGGCCCCTCTCTTTTAGAAAGCCCAAAAGTCCAAATTCTAGCTTCGATTGATTCTCCACTCACCAATTCCGGAGATTCATGTCTTCTGCCTCTCGAAAACGGTGCGCTCTGCTCGCCACCATCTTGGAGTCCCCCTGACTTTTTTTTTTTTAATTAATTTTGTATCCAGCTACTTTGCTGAAGGTGTTTATCAGCTGAAGGACTACTACAAATCTTTAAATACTCACTGACCCTTATCCAAATCACTTGTTGCCTGCACTCAGAGACTCACAACTGAAGTGGTTTTCTTTGAGGGTGATTCTCTACTGCAGTAGTGCTTCTCTTACTGATACTGAGATTTGGGATATAGTGGTGATTCTGAAATGAGTCAAATTTTGGTCAATGTTTGAAAGGACAAAATTGGGGGTGGAAAGAAAGCACTGTAACAATATAACATATGAATTGTACCTTTTCCAAATTAATGTGTGAAACTCTTCACCCTGAGGACTTAAGAATCTGAACATATTTGGAAATAATTTTAATAAAAATAATTAAGCAAAAATTATGTTGTTAAATTTATTTCTAAGTGATTATAATAGCATCCTCATATAATAAGAACTTCAGTATATCACCATGCATAAGGAGAAGAGAATTTAGAGATACATGGAGGATACCATGTGGACATGTGTTGGGAACAGAGGACCAGAAGTACATGTTTATGTTTAGATAACATGTGGCTGATTTGGATATCTGCACAGTCAAAGACAGATAATACAGGACACTGATGTTAGGAGTCAGCCCAAAATGGTTGGTACCAGATATCTGGGGATTACAGAAGTAAATAGTGATGTAATCTATTATAAAACTACCTTTGGCAGAGTGACACTTTTGTGAAAATTGTGTAAATACAGTCTTGAGATCAGAGGCCCAACCCTTAGCTTTCACCAGCCTGCTTTTGTCGGACTGGATGTAGGACTTTCTAGTGGTCTGTGTGTAGGCCTGTGCCCTCCTATATGTGGCCTGTGTATGCTGGAATGTACCTGACTTCCTGCCAGAAGCTGCCTAGTGGTCTTAGCTCAGAATGAACAACAGAAGTCTTCTATACCAGTGGTTCCTCATGATTTCTTCAATCTCTTGGCCTCCTGTGAACCTTTCCTGATATCAGAGCCTGGATGTCAAAACACAAAGACAGTCATGCATTAGCTGAGGAGTAAAGCCTCCAGTGTATCCTTGTAGCTTCCCCAAAAACTAACCTTCTCCATGCTCTGACTTCAGACTTCTAGCCTTCAGAGCCACGAGGCAATATAATTCTATTCTTGAGCTATGTAGTTTATGGAAGCAATCATAGGAAACAATCTGGGAAGAGCGGTTCCCAACAAAGTTAGGTAACCTTGGGAGCCTGTGATAGCTTCCAATAGTATGAGGTAATACTTACTGGCCTGCCTTTTTTTTTTTTTTTTCTGGTATTGTTTGTCAAGATACTAAGTTTGGAAAGGAGGATACTGAGACAAGAAGATTATACCCCAGCAAGCTAATATGGAGGTGGCAGTGATAAGCGCTCCATAATTGTAACCATGTCCCTGCTAAGAGAGTCAAATTGTGAAGGAAATAAAGCAAGAAAATACAGCAAAGGGAGACTTCAGTGAGGAGGTTATGGGGACAGTCACTGCTGCACATGGGAAGGCCTTCTTTAAAAACAGTTTCAAAGGATTAATAGCCTTCCAGCTTTCCCATTGAAGCCCTTTCAAACAGCAAAATCTAACATGGGTAAGCACATCAGTTCAGTGCTCTAGCCAAGACAGAACCAAGTCACTGAACCAGCTCAGAAGAACATTCTTCTGTAGCCAACTAAAGTCATTGCACTTGATTATTTGATTCCTGCCAAGAAACACTTTTAAAAGCTTGTTTACCACAACTTGATTTACAAATTCCAGGACCACTAAAATGACCTAGAGTTTTAAAAATCCTTTCAGTGTTGCCAGTAAAATAAACAAATACAAGCAGAAGCCCGTCTATATTGTAATATATCCTTGTAAAATATACATACTCCATTCAGTATTAATTCAGTGGATACACACTCTCATGAACTTTTCTTTTTAAAACTACATTTTACTTCCATCATGTCCTTGGTGTATATCCTTGACTCTTAGACGTAATCTTCACATGGATGAGGTATTATCTATTTGATGGGTAGGTATGAGAGTTAAGTAAACTAGTATATTTGCTGCATCTGGTCCATGGCTGATATCAGAAATTCTCCTCCCATCCCTCCTCTTATCCCACTTATTCCTCAACTTTCTTCTCAGAGGGCTTTCCACCTTTATCATTTTTAAAGCCAAACTCCCTTTGTGTATTTTTTGATCAGAAAGTAAAGACTATAGAGGTAATGAGATTTTTAGACTTAATATATTTAAGGGTAGGTTTATGTTTAGGAACTCTCAGAGAAGACAAATTTTTCCTCATTTTATTCAGAGGTAAGGCAAAAACAGTTATCCTCATGATCTTCACAAACACATGTGAACACCACTCTCTCTGTGTATGTGTGTATGTGTGTGTGTAGGAGGGACTTAAAATTGTTTGTGTGTGTGTGTATGTGAGTATGTACAAGTAGGCTAAGCTGACTGGAATGTAATTACCAAATAGTCTATGACTCCCTAGTATTGGAGTTACAAGTACCCCCACTAAGCCAAGCTTTTCTACCTGCTAAGGACTGAACTCTGGTCTTTATGTGCAGCAAATACTTTACTAAATGAACTACAATACTAGCACAAGTTTAAAGAATTTTTAGTCTCAAAGGTATAAGTTTTGGCCTCTGGATTCCCTTCTTGGGTAGAGTATAATGTCTTGATATCAAATGAATGTGGAAGCATTACATGAAGTAATTGCTCACAGGTATAGATAAATCCTATTGATTTCCACATTTCTGGATAAGTCCTACTGGCCATTACATGTTCAGGCCTATAACTGTAGTCTTGGGAATTCATTCTGGCAGTGTTCCAGGGAAAGCCCCACCCTTAGATTGCTGTAACAAAATCTGGCACTTAACTGAAAACTGCTTTCTCAAGCTCTGGAGGTTGGGAGTCTGAAGAAAAGAAGCCAATGGAATCTACTTCAAGTGAAGGTTCTGTCCTAAGGCTGCAAACAACTGGCTTCTTACTGTGTCCTTAAATGACTCTTTAGGGGTGGCGGGGGTGGAGAAGAGACAGAAAGGGAGAGAGAGAGAGAGAGAGAGAGAGAGAGAGAGAGAGAGAGAGAGA
>NW_026593286.1:45536840-45560048 GCF_907164565.1 Psammomys obesus | reverse complement strand
GAGAGAGAGAGAGAGAGAGAGAGAGAGAGAGAGAGAGAGAGAGAGAATGAAAGGAGAGAAAGAGAAGTTAAGATTATTTCTGGTATTCCTGTGAAATAGTTTGATAAGAATGACTCCCAAAAGCTCATATATTTGAATATTTGATTACAAATTGGTGGACTGTGTTGGAGGGATTAGAAGGTGTAGGGTTACTAGAGTTGGTATGTCACTGGGGGTGAGCTCTTAGGTTTTAAATGTCTAGGCCTGTTCTCTTTCTCTCTCTGTCTGTAATTTACGGATAAGGTATAACTCTCAGTTATTATGCCAGCTTCATGCTTACCTGCCTGCCTATCACTGTGTTCCCTGCCAAGATGATAAAGGACTAATTTTCTGAAATTTTAAGCCAGCCACAAATTAAATACTTCTTTTTATAAAATTTATAACACTTGGTTGTGTGTGTACTTTTTTTTAATTACAGCAATAGAACAATAACTAAGATGTTCAATAAGGAAGTTAAAAACAGCATGAGTCTCCTATCCTTATGAATCTAAACTCTTAAAGTTTCTATCCCCAAAGTTTATCATATTCAGATTCAGGGCTTCAAATTATAACTTGGTGTTGGGAGTGGAGAATACTTTTATAACACCCTCTTTAAGTGCTTTATAAAAGCACTTAAATAATTACTTTTATATTTTATATTTTAATAATTACTTTTATATTTTCGTATATTTTTATATATTTATATCTTTATATTACTTTTATAGTAACTCCTGTAAGTCCTTGCAATAATGGCTCTATGCCAAAGGTTTTGGTATCACCCTGATTAGTGTAATTTTGAATCTCAGCACTTATAATGTAAAGATTACTTAATTTAGAGAATTTCTCCAAAAGCTAAGCATATGCCATATGTAAAATGGGATCATAAGGCTTAGCACAGTAAGATCTTCAGAATCAGTTTTCTTCACACATGGGTCCAGTTGCTCTGCCTATAGAATGCCATATATAACAAAGAATATTTACTGACCAACTCCAAAGTCAGTCCCAAATGGCAGAAAACATCTGTGATCCCAACTGTAATTACCTTGATGAGAGTTTTTATCATTTGGTACATTAGAAGGAGACAGAATAGGGACAATAGCATGAGATAAAGATAATTGCAAATTTCTATAACAGAAACAAGCCAAAACAAAACTATATAAAAAAATAAAAAAAAATGACACTTGCATGCTTTCTTTTAAAACTCCCATTCAAGCCAAAAGTTTCAAATTATCCAGATGGTCAGCTAGAGAAGCTAGATGGTCAGCTAGAAATTAATTTCAGAAATTAATTACTTATTTATATTACACTGGGAGAATTTAAAGATCATTGGAGAAGATGCTCAAAGGCTTTCCTCTAGTAAAAGTGTCCAACCACACACAGATCAGAGCTAACAAATGAGCTCTCAGGTTAGAGAGGAAGGCTGGGGAAGATGTCTGCTCTGTGCTCATTTCTACAGAATGGAAAAACTTCCAGAGAAAAATAAATGAGGCTGCTTGAATAGAAACTATGGTTCACCATGCATCTAGGATGGAATATAATTCTTACAAAATATTGAAAGGGAAACAACCTCATGATAAAATATTGCTAGAAGTCTTTCCCAAGGGAAAACAAAATAATGTCTATTTCTTCTCCTAAGATCTGAATGACAGTTGGAGTCACACTTCCACCAGCATTATTCTGGGAACCAATGAGTTGACTGTACTTCCTTACAGAGCATAGGGGAGGAGATACTTATATGGGTATGGGAGCTTCTCAGCCAACACACCTGGAAAATATTTGTCTAGCATGGAGGAGAGTTTCTTCCTCATAGACACATAGATGGGGCTCCCTCCTTCATCTTTCCTATCCTACATACTATCTTCTCTCCCATTAGCCACATGCAACTAAGACAAAGTTGCATACAACAGGTGATAGGGAATGGTTGGATACTCAGGTAAGGGTCTTATGCCCTTACTACCCCTCTATGCATTTGAATAAATGGACCGCAAGCCCAGCTGGGAAAGATTTTTACAAGAGAGCACAGCTGAATGCCCCAAGATGGGGCTGCTTGGCTTAGATGACAGTCACTGATGACATTCACTTTTAAAGACTGTATTTGAACTATTTTAGCGTGGTCTGAATGTGATCTGAGAACTGAAATGAAATATGTGGTTCTTGTGTTTGTAGTCTGAGCAGAATGTGATTGTCCTAAAGCACTGAGAACTCATTTTTTCTCTGTGACACTTTCACATAAAAATGAATGGGAAAAAAGGGGCAGGGAGGAGCTGAGGGAGGGAGGGTGGGATTGGGAGGGAATAAGGGAGCAGGATACAGTTGGGATACAGAGTTAATAAAATGTAAGTAATAATAATAAACAATAATAAAAAAAGAAAAAAGTGGTATTTCTTCTTGTGCATAGTCATCAAGTAAGTAGTTGGGTAGTTGGGTGGAACTGCTGAGAAATAAGAGATGTTTAGGTTTTTTTTTTTAATTACTGTTGGTGTTCAGGAAGTTGACTCCTATACCAATGAGTTCTAGGGTCTTCCCCACTTTTTCTTCTATCCGATTTAATGTGTCTGGTTTCCTGTTGAGGTCTTTGATCCACTTGAACTTTAGTTTTGTGCAGGGTGATAAGTATGGATCTATTTGCATTTTTTTACATGTAGACAACCAGTTAGACCAGCACCATTAATTGAATTTGCTGTCTTTTTTCCATTGTATGGCTTTGGCATCTTTGTCAAAGATCAAGTGTCCATAAGTGTGTGGGTTTATTTCTGGGACATCTGTTCAGTTCCATTGATCCACCGTTCTGTTTCTATGCCAGTACCATGCAGTTTTTATAACTGTTGCTCTATAGTACAACTTAAGATCAGGGATGGAGATACCTCCAGAAGATCTTTTATTGTAGAGGATTGTTTTAGCAATTCTGGGTTTCTTGTTATTCCATATGAAGTTGAGAATTTTTCTTTCCAAGTCTGTAAGGAATTGTGTTGGTAATTTGATGGGAATTGCATTGAATCTGTAGATTGCTTTTGGTAAGATGGCCATTTTTACTATGTTAATCCTGCCAAGCCATGTGCATAAAGGAGATCAAGGGGATACAAATTGAAAAGAAAGAAGTCAAATTATCACTATTTGCAGATGATATGATAGTATACGTGAGTGACCCCAAAAACTCTACCAGGGAAGTTCTACAGCTGATAAACACCTTCAGCAAAGTGGCCGGATACAAAATTAACTCAAGAAAATCAGTAGCCTTCCTGTATACAAAAGACAAAAGGGCTGAGGAAGAAATTAGGGAAACAACACCCTTCACAATAGCCAAAAATGGGCAACAGAGCTAAACAGAAAACTCTCTGTAGAGGAATATAGAATGACAGAGAAACACCTAAAGAAATGCTCAACATCATTAGCTGTCAGGGAAATGCAAATCAAAAAGACCTTACACCCATCAGAATGGCCAAGATGAAAAACTCATGACAACCCATGACAACACATGTTGGAGAGGTTATGGAAAAAGGGGAACCCTCCTCCACTGCTGGTGGGAATGTAAACTTGTACAACCACTCTGGAAATCAATCTGGTGCTTTCTCAGACAACTAGGAATAACGCTTCCTCAAGATCCAGCCATACCACTGCTAGGCATATATCCAAAAGAGGCTCAAGTACACAAAAAGGACATTTGCTCAACCATGTTTGTAGCAGCTTTATTTGTAATAGCCAGAAGCTGGAAACAGCCCAGATGCCCCTCAACTGAAGAATGGATGCAGAAATTGTGGTACTTTTACACAATGGAATATTACTCAGCAATTAAAAATAAGGAAATCATGAAATTTGCAGGTAAATGGTGGGACCTGGAAAGGATCATCCTGAGTGAACTGTCTCAGAAACAGAAAGACACACACGGTATAAACTCACTCAAATAGACATGTAATATAGGATAAACCTAGTAAAATCTCTACATCTAAAGAAACTAATCAAGAGAGAGGACCCTGACTAAAATGCTCAATCCCCATCCCGAAAGGCAAAGCAGAAGGACATCAGAAGAGAAGAAAACAGGAACCAAGTTAGGAACCTGCCACAGAGGGCCTCTGAAAGGCTCTGCCCTGCAGACCATCAAAGCAGATGCTGAGGCTTATGGACAAGTGTTGAGCAGTGTGCATGGAATCTTATGTAAGAAGTGGGAAATAGTAAGATCTGGAGAGGACATGAACTCCACAAGGAAAGCAACAGAACCAGAAATTTGAACACAGGGGTCTTCACAGAGACTCCTACTCCAACCAAGTACCATGCATATAGATAACCTAGAATCCCTGCACAGATGTTGGCCATGGCAGTTCAGTGTCCAAGTGGGTTCCATAGCAATGGGAACAGGGACTGTCTCTGACAGGAACTGATTGGCCTGCTCTTTGATCACCTCCCCCTGAGCAGGGAGCAGCCTTACCAGGCCGCAGAAGATGACAATGCAGGTACTCCTGATGAGATCTGATAGACTAAGTTCAGAAGGAAGGAGAGGAGGACCTCCCCTATCAGTGGACTTGTGTAGGGTCATGCTTGAAGAAGGGGGTGGGACGGTGGGAAAGGGAGGAGGAGAGGAGGGGCTAATGGGAGAATTCAAAGCGAATAAAGTGTAATTAAAAAAAATAATAAAAATAAATTTCTTAAAAAAAAAGATGTTTAACAACTTGAAATATTACAAAAAAAAAGCACTATTTTAAAATGTCTTTGTGATCTTTCTGACTAAATTGGAAATAAAAAATAATGGACAAGCCAATTTTTTTTTTTTTTTTTATTCCAGAGAAGTAGAAAACTCTCATTAATAGGCCAAGGAAATGAGGCTCAACGAAAGACCAGAGCAGGAAACATAAACCATAAAGACCTGAAGGTTTATTTCATTGGTTTTGCATACAAGATCTAGATAAATTTTTCTTTGTCTTAAAGGACCTTTCCTAATTTATGATGTGCTTTCTTAGCTTTTTAACTTCTAAGTCTTTCAAAATTAATAATGATTGGGAAAGAAAATTAAAAGATTTTTGCCTTTCTCATTCTCCTTGTGTAGCTACCTAAATCTGCTAAGAAAAGTGGAATTCAGCAGAATTTGTCACAAATCACAAATGAAAGGCCACCTGGTGATTGTTATATATTTCTTTCCTGATTTCTAGCTTCCAGGAATGATACCATCATTCTGTCTCTAAAATTCCCCTCAAAGAGTTGACCAAAGAATTGTGTGTGTGTGTGTATGAGCACACACATTTATGTGTAGAATATATAAAATATGCGATTGTATGTATGTGCATGTACATTGTTTCCTTAGGAAAACAGTTCCCAATATAGCTCCTATATTACTAATGTTTGGAATTTCTTGAACACAGAAGCTATTTCATACTTACAGTTATTGAACATGGATATATGAAAGTGCAGAAGTAGGACTAAGTGAATTTAGCATTTATGACAGAAAGCAATAGTGGTTAGAGTTGGTGAAGAGAAAAAGAAATTGCAAGTTAGGAGGCATACTGACACCTAGCAATGCTGTGTGGACATGGGTGTTTCCCTCCTTGGGCAACATTGATTCTTTATGTGAGCAGTTGGTTGCCTTGGCTTTCCTGTTGATTGGCTGGAAACACAGATAATACTTAATGACCTGAGTCCCTGAGAAGTTTTTAAAGAAACCAGTATGAATAAATCTCTTTGGAAAGTAGAAATTACTCTGCTTATGTGCAAGCTGATCAATACAATAAAGTATTTAAGGCGTATACTTTCTGCAGTTACTGTAAATTGTAATTTATCACTCCTTGTCATAACGTTATAGAGTAGGTGGCTAGGGAAAAGAAAATAGGAAGGCACATCAAGAGAAAGCCCAGTGACATGAAATTATCTGAGGTGTTATATTTAGAATTCCCTCAAATAATTTTCATAAAAATACTTCATGTTCTATATTGTTGTTATCTATTAATGCATCTGTCAAGAGATACCCAAATCCATGCTTGTAATGTTTCTCCTTTGCTGAGATTACTCCAATACTCAACTACTGTAAGAAAAATTTAGTGTTGCCATTGGTTAAGTATATTATAACATTTTCAAAAGTCTAGAACATTTGTAACTTTCCTTCACAGAATTCTCCTTAAAAGTTAAAAATAGTACATCAACAATAGTCAGTGGAAGTCAGGGAAAGGTGACACAAAAATTCCACAGATTCGTTCAGAAACAGATTGTTCTTTGTTTGTTTTAAATTTTTGTCAGCAAACCTGCCTAGAACTTTAAATAGTGTCTCACATGTGGAAATGTTCTGATGCACAGTGAGAAGTTACTAATGAGAGATGGCTTAAAAGTTTGGGTGTTTCCTGCCAATGGGATTTTACTAAATCTGTCAATGAGATTTTACTAAATCTGTTTAAACTTCATAACAAAATATTGATATGGAAAAAAGAAGCAAGTGTAGCTTTATTCAGATGTTTCATATTCGTTTCTACTCGAGTTTCTTTTTCCCTCTTTAGAAAGTAAGACATATTTTCTCCTACTTCCAATGTTGATCCCCTTTGTCTTTCTAGGTGAGGATTGATCATCTTACCCCGGGTCCTCTTTCTTGTTTATCTTCTTTAGGTGTACAGATTTTAGTATGTTTATCCTATCTTACAGGTCTAGTACCCACTTATAAGTGTGTCTTTCTGCTTCTGGGATACCTCACTCAGGTCGATCTTTTCTAGATCCTGCCATTTGCCTGCAAATTTCATGAGTTCCCTGTTTTTAATTGCTGAGTAGTATTCCATTGTGTAAAAGTACCACAATTTCTGTATCCATTCCTCCATTGGTGGACATCAGGGTTGTTTCCAGGTTCTGGCTATTACAAATAAAGCTGCTACAAACATGGTTGAGCAAATGTCTTTGTTGTGTAATTGAGAATATTTTGCATATGCCTAGGAGTGGTATAGCTGGATCTTGAGGAAGCAGTATTCCTGATTGAGAAAGCCCCAGATTGATTTCCAAAGTGGTTGTACAAGTTTACATTCCCACCAGCAATGGAGGAGGGTTCCCCTTTCTCCACAACATCTCCAGCATGTGTTGTCACTTGAGTTTTTGACCTTAGCTATTCTGATGGGTGTAAGATGAAATGTTAGGGTCATTTTGATTTGCATCTCCCTGATGGCTAAGGATGTCAAGCATCTCTTTAAGTGTTTCTCTACCATTCTATATTCCTCTACAGAGAATTCTCTGTTTAGCTCCATACCCCATTTTTTAATTGGATTGCTTGATTTGTTGCCTTTTCACTTCTTTAGTTCTTAATATATTCTGGATATCAGCCCTCTGTCAGATGAAAGGCTGATGAATATTTTTTCCCAATTTGTAGGCTGTCATTTTGTTCTGACAACAGTGTCCTTTGCTTTACAGAAGCTTGTCAGTTTCATGAAGTTCCATTTATTGATTGTTGATTTTAGAGCCTGTGCTGTTGGTGTTCTGTTCAGGAAGTTGTCTCCTGTGCCAATGAGTTCTAGCCTTTTCCCCATTTTTTCTTCTAACGGATTTAGTGTATCTGGTTTTATATTGAGGTCTTTGATCCACATGGACTTTAGTTTTGTGCAGGATGATAAATATGGATCTATTTTCATTTTTCTGCATGTAGACATCCAGTTGGACCAGCACCATTTGTTGAAGATGCTGTCTTTTTTTGCAGAGGGCATCTGAAAGACTCTTCCTAACAGTATATCAAAGCAGATGCTGAGACTCATAACCAAACCTTCCGTAGAGTGCAGGGAATCATATGAAAGAAGGGAGAGTTAGTATGACCTAGAGGGGATAGGAGCTCCACAAGGACCAAATATATTAGGGCACAGGGGTCTTCTATGAGACTGTTTCTCCAACCAAGAAGAGTGCATGGATATAACCTAAAAACCCCTGCTCGGATGTAGTACATGGTAGCTCAGTACCCAAGTGGGTTCCTTAGTAAGGGGGACAAGGATTATTTCTGACATGACCTCAATGACTGGCTCATTGAACTTCCCCTCCTCCCGAGGGAGGAGCAGCCTTGTTAGGCCACAGATAAGGACACTGCAGCCAGTTCTGAAGATACCTGATAAGCGAGGGTCAGATGGAAGAGGAGGAGGACCTCCCCTATCAGTGGACTTGGAAGGAGGCAGGGAGGAGATGAGGGAGGGAGGGTGGGATCGGGAAGGAAAGAGGGAGGGGGCTACAGTTGGGATACAAGTGAATGACCTGTGGTTAAAATAAAAAAAAATAATAATAAAAGAAATTAAGACATGGTAGAAGCCATTTTAGAAGTTATTTCAAGTTTCAAGAACGGATACTCAGAAAATTTATCTTTTTAACATTAGAAAAGAAATTTAGTCAAGATTTCATTTTGCTTCTACCCTAAAGATGTAATTGCAACCCCATGACCAGTGCACATCCCTTGAACTTCCTTACAATTAACATAAGATATAAAACGCCCGAGTGGTACAAACCATACCAGATTGAGTATGGAAAACTGTACATCCTAGCAGTGATTCCACTAAAAACAACCATGAGATTTCTGAAAACAAAATAAAACACCTAATTTAGTAAAACTCAGTTTACATTGAACAACTTGAAGTTGTAGATAATTTTCCAAACTATTCTTAGTTTTGTCACAATGGAACCTATGGATCAAAAGAAAAAGAAAGACTGGATGTTTGTATTTGTCTCCCAGTATCTTCTGATATTTTATTCATTTCCAGGAACTAAGACACCATTAAATACTCATTACCACTGTTGGTGGGGGTTGGGTAGAATACTGGCATAGGACTTTGGCCAAACAGGCTAGTTCTGGATGTTCCATCACAAACACGAATTAGTTTTTCCTCATTCCTTGCAGAGAAATCAGTCAAACAAACCAAACATCTGTATAACTCTTTTAAAAAAGATTTATTTATTTAATATGTAGACAATATTTTGCCTGCATGTGTACCTGCATGCCAGAAGAGGGCACCAGATCTCATTACAGATGGTTGGGAGCCATCATGTGGTTGCTAGTAATTGAACTCAGGACTTCTGGAAGAGGAGACAATGCTTTTAACCTCTAGGCCATCTCTCCAGCTTCACTGCATGACTTTTTTTTTTTTTAGTATTTGAAAGAAGCAAGTGAATAAGGCATACAGATATTTGCTGAAGGAAGTTGTAATTCAGAGAGTATAAATTCAATGACAGAGATAGGCAGGTGATTTATTTGGAGTGAGCAATGTAGCAAGTCTGAGATGTAGTCTACCTGTATAAATAAGATAGACATACAACACATACAGTATAATAAGTAATACATGATACTTGATATATATTATATAATAAAATATACTTATGTATATATATATTCATAGGATTTTTTAAAAAGATTTATGTTTTTCCTCTTTTCAAAGAATGGCCCTAAATATTACTTAGGAAAGAATTTTAGCTTCTACATTAACAAAAGATCCTAGGGAGTAATGGTGGAAGCCCTCTCTATTTGTTTTAATTCTTGAAGAAATGACAATGCCTTTGTTTAGCACTATAGAAATATAAGTAGAAAAGTAGCTATAGCATTAGGATGTGAGCTTTTATTATTTGAAAGTGAAACATTCTCCTAAGTTCATGTGTGTAAACACTTGGTTCCCAGCTAGTACTATTTGGGAATGTTGCTGAACCCTTAGGATCTGGAGCCTTGCTGTAAAAAGTAGGTCTCTGGTAGACAAAGTATCAGGCTTTTCTGATCACTCTCTCCTTTCTGACTACTACCAGAAAGGTTTCCTCCCTCTGTCTCTGCCCTGCCTTCTCCATCATGGTGGAATATATATGTATAAAATCGAACAAACTCATCTTTCCTCAGTTGCTTCTTATTGTATGTTATATCATAAGATAAAAAGAGATATACATTCTGAATTCATGCCCTCATGCGTACACACACACACAGACACACAGAGTCGGGGGGGGGGGGGATTTACTAGAATGGATTAAAGGCTATGGTCCAGATAGCCCAACAATGGCTGTCTACAAACAGAAGGTCTACGAGACAGGAAATCTCCACAGTTCTTCAGTTTATAACAGAATCCTGAAGAATTAGGGTTTTGGTTAGTTCGGTTTGGTATGGTTTTTGCAATTCCAGTTGTAATTATTATTATTATTTATTACAATTTATTTGCTTTGTATACCTGCTGTGGATCCCTTCCTTGTCTCCTCCCAATTTCACCCTCTCTTCCTCATCTCTCCCTATGCCCCTCCTCCAGTCCACTGATATAGGAGGTCTTCCTCCCCTTCTATCAAACAGCTTTATTCATAATATCCAGAATCTGGAAACAACCTAGATATCCCTCAACTGAAAAATGAGTACAGAAATTGTGGTACATTTACACAATGTAATACTACTCAGCAATTACAAACAAGAAAATCATGAAATTTGGAGGCAAATGGTAAGAACTAGAAAAGATCATCCTGAGTGAGGTATTACAGAAGCAGAAAGACACACATGGTATATACTCACAAATAAGTGATATTAGCCATATAATGTAGGATAAACATACTAAAATCTATACTCTTAAAGAAGATAAAAAACAAGGAAGACCCTACGGAAGATGCTCAATCATCATTCAGAAGGACAAATGTGATGGACATTGGAAGCAGAAGAAGACAGGGAAAAGACAGGAACCTACTAGAGAGGACCTCTGAATGACTCTATGGGTCAAGGTATTGAAGCAGAGGCTGAGACTCACAGCCAAACTTTGGGCAGAATGCATAGAATTTTATGAAAGAAAGGGGAGATAGAAAGACCTAGAGGGGACAGGATATCCAAAAGGAGACCAACAAAGCCAAAAAATTGGGCCCTGAGGGCCCTGCAGACACTGATATCCCAACCAAGGACCATGCATAGAGAGGACTTAAAACCCCTGCACAGAAGTAGCTCATGGCAGCTCAGTGTCCAAGTGGGTTCCCTAGTAAGGGGAGCAGGGACTGTCTCTGGCATGAACTCAGTGGTAGGCTCCTCCCCTTGTGGGATGCAGCCTTGCCAGGCCACAGAAGAAGACAATGCAGCCAGTCCTGATGAGACCTGATAGACTTGGGTCAGAATGAAGTAGGTTTTAATTCCAGTGTAGTAATGGACTTGCTAGGGAGAGGGAGAGCAAGTGGGTAAAGAATAAATATAATTCCTTCCTCCCTGTCTTTTATATATGCTGCCAGCAGAAGGTATAACCCAGGTTAAAAGTGGATTTTCCAATCTTAAAATATCTGTGTTTAAAACAGGTCTTCCCACTTGCAGTGATTAAATAACAACAACCACAACAATCTTCAAAGGTATGCTGAGTGTCTTGGGTTTTAGTTAGTTCCAGATGTAATTAAGTTGAAAACCAAGAATAGCCACCACAGAATCTATAAAACCAGACCAAAACAAAACAAAAAACAAAAAATCAAACAAACAAAAAACAAAACAAAACAAAAAAACATGCCCTGGAAAATGGGAACATTTGGTGTAATACGTAATAAAGGTGTAGTAAGACAGATATAGTTCAGCATTAACAGAGAGTCTGAAATAGAAGGGAAAGTGTATGGTTATTGGCTGATACAAAAGAGAGAAATGCAACTCTTTTGATATTGAGAGTGAATATTACCCATTCCTCTAATTTTTAAAATATATCTTTATTACCTTTACCTATTTTGTGTGTACTGAAGTATAAACACGTGTGGAGATTCTCTCTTTCCACGTCATCAAGCTTGGTCACACAACAATGCATGTTACCAGTCTTTATTCTCATGTTTGTCTCACTTCCCATTTGTTACTCCACAAATATTTTTAACTTACTTTTTTACTTTAGCTGGCACAGTAAAATGATATAATTTTTACTTTGGTTTAATTCTCATTATCACCTCAAAGAATTAAAGTTATGCATAACAAATACTGAGAAGCTGAATCTTATATATACATATAATCTTATATGTATATATAAGATTCATATATATGATATATGTGTGTGTGCATATATGTGTGTATATATGAATATATGTATATTCTGTAAGAAAGAATGTTTTTGAAAGTATAATATTCTTTCAATATCAACAATGGTTATTAATAAGAATATTTGTATATTAATGCAGGATCAGGATGAGCAAATCTTATAACACTGATTTAGGTTCAGGTTTTGTAATAATGATAAAATTCAAAGCATGAAATAAAATGTCATTTAGTACATCTTACTATATTAATTTTGAAGCAATGCATATTTTTGAAGTACATTAAAATAAAAATTTTATTATGCAAATATAGATGCTTCCTAAAATTAATGTGGTCAATTACATCATTAGATGTCAGAAATGCATTTGAAAGGATGGGTTGGAAATAATTCTTTTGAATGTCACATAAATTTTCTTTGCAGCTAATCTCTGAATAGAGGGAAATGTTCTCTCTACTCAGGCATAGAATAGAAGCATTAACAATGGAAAGGTCAGTTCATAATGATGCAAGAGAGAAAAGGCCTAAAGTGCCGCGTTGATGAAATGAGATGGGGAAGTTATAGGGAAATACTAATCAATCAATCAATCCTTAATTTAAAGCCTTATGAAATGAGCTAAGATCTTTACTATTTAGTATCAAAGAAATGCTAACAATAAATTCTTTCTGTGAATAGAAAAAACATTAGATTCAATATTTTCCTTTCCATTTTAATTCTGTATATTGTAAGTAAGAACTGAAAAACTTGAGTTAATCTAGCAGGTATTGAAAAGCTATATTTTTCTCAATATAATTTTCTTGCACTAGCTTAGAGCAGTGACTCTCAACCTACAGGTTATGACTCCTTCTGGGGTCGAACAATTTTGTCACAGCAGTCACATATCAAATATTTGAATATGATTCATAACAGTAGTAAAATTACAGTTATGAAGTAGTAACAAAAATAATTTTATGATTGAGGGTCATCACAACATGAAGAACTGTATTAAAGGGTTCCAGCTTTAGGAATGTTGAGAACCATTGCCTTAAAGTTTCATAGTTGATTACACAAACCTCCATAAAAGAAAATTATGTGTTCATTAAAATTCATGTCTCGAAATTTATGCTATAATGGCAATGATGAGATAGCAGTTAAGTTTGTAGGCATATGAACTATACTTTATAAAGACAATACATAGGAATACTGTCCAAACCAGAAGAACATATATATTAGGAGATAAATTGTTATTTTTGCTTGACAAAAAATGTGTAAATAACATATATCTATCTATAGATAGCTAGATAGCTAGATAGCTAGATAGCTAGATAGCTAGCTAGCTAGATAGATAGATAGATAGATAGATAGATAGATAGATTACTTTACAGAGTATTGTAGTATTTAACATGTGAAGTGATGTGACTGGATTCAGCAAGTGTTCTTTTCTTGAACTCGTGTGTGTTATCTGATTTACTCGTTGTCTGCTTTACTTGCAAGCCCCACTCAGGTATGTGGTAAAAAGGTCACTGGCAGGTAGAAGAGAAAAAAAAAAAAAAAAAAAAAAAACTCAAGACACAGAAAAGGTTAAGTCACCATCATATAAAAAGATCAAACTTTCAGAGAGATATTTGTGAGAAAAGTACTTTTAAATGCATTTGAATTTGATTGTATGTACATGAGGCTTCAAAGGACATAAAGGCAAAGGGAAGAAAGTTCCATTTATTTGTTTATTCATTCACTATTCATTTATTCAACCAAGTCCTTAAACATGAAATAAATTATTTTCTCAGGGAGCCCCAGATGCATAAGTTATTCAACCTGTCTTCAGCGAACCCATGGGTGTTGTAATTAAATATGTGAATATTAGGATTATGGAAAAACAGTACCAGAGATCTATACCAGGCAAGTTAGTAACTTGATATCCAGAATCATCCAAACTGTGTGAGGGTGTTATAAGTTTTGGTTAGGTTGTGAGGTACGGTAAGACTTCACCAAATAAAAGAAGTCTTTCCTGAAAAATATACAGCAAGTGAAAAATGTCCAACAGGGCTTGCTTAAGGGATTCAGAATTTGGCATAAAGTAGTAGTCAAGTTGAGAGATTATATAAGATTAAAATGTACAACACAAGCCCTATACTTAAGGCTCAGTGAGCATAGAGAAAAAGGAGTGGCAAGAGCCTAAGAATCATATGACTGGAAGTGTGCCATGAGAAAGTGCCTTCTCCATAAGACAGAAAAGATGCACACATGAAATCTTTTTTCTAATTTTTATTTTAATTTTATTAATTACAGTTTATTCAGTTTGTATCCCAGCTGTAGCCCCCTCACCCACCCCCTTCCAATCCCACCCTCCCTTTCTCATCTCCTCTCATGCTCCTTCCCTAGTCTACTGACAGGGGAGGTCCTCCTCCTCTTCCCTCTGACCTATGAGGCCTCATCAGGACTGGCTACATTGTCTTCCTCTGTGGACTGAAAAGGCTTCTCACATGAAATCTTAAGAATCTGGTCCCATAATTAAGACCTGCATGAAGACAACACAAGTTGATATCAACATGGACATGAAAAATATCATATCACCCCCCGCCTAGTTGAAGAGCCTATAGACAGTTCAGTTAATGGTTGCTAAGAAAGGGGCAATCAGACTTTTCTATGAATAAGCCCTTTACTTATTATCCAGTCCTTAAGTGATCATTCCTATACACACATATGTATGAGGAACATTAAATGGACTTAACAAGATGTAATTATATAGGTCTCTCTTTCTCTCCCTTGCCCCCTCGTGTGTGTGTGTGTGTGCATGTATGTATGCTTATGTGTAACAATAGTAATTAAAGAGGAAGAGGGGGACAGGAAAGGAACTGGAGGAGTGAGGAAAGGGTGGAGTGGAAATGATGTAAATACAGCACTTATATATAATATTCTTAACAAATTAAAATAAATGTTAAAGATACACACTACAAAATAATGGTAGAAACTAAATAAACTTCTTCATGTCATGCTGAGTCATTAGTGTTTACAGGCAGGAGTGTGTCATTGGATAGACCAGGATCTAGAGGACATGTACTCTAAACATCACGGTTGGCAAAATGGAGGCCAGACTGAAAAGAGCAGCAATGAGTCAGAAAAAGCTGAATATCACTACAGTCTGGAAAAGGGACAGTAAAGATCTGTGGCAATTAGAGCGGAACAGAAGGGGAAAAGTATATCGTGACAGGAACGATAACTCAGAATATAGAGTAAGATACTTGTTTCAACGTCTGTGCCCATCACTGACTAGGTAAATGAAGTGTATGCTATGGTATCATGGCGATCCTGCTTTCAGAATCTCATTTCCTCAACTGAAGGAAATATCAAGCAACAGACAAATGAACAACTTCAGGGGACTGCCCTTGCTGCGCTGTGCTGCTTTGCCCAATGTCATGCTCCGTTGACCTAAAAACAGATTGTATCAAATTATTTTCAAGACATAGTCCAGACTGTATGCTCCTTGACTCAGCCAAGTAAGATAGTTTAGCACAATTACAATCATAGGTCAGATTATAAGCACTTTGCATCTCAATTTATGAATGTGTCCCTATTCAGTGTCTCCCTCTGGGCAGTTCCTCACAGCAATATTTACAGATAACATCATTCAGCGTCCTCCATACATACATCTGACTCTTGAACCTGTTTCTTAGGCACTCTGTCTAAGCCAACTTATCAGAGGAGTATCTGCAGGATTTGATTGAATATTAGTGATTGGCTGAGCACAGTTTCAGGAACATTTAGGGCCTCATTATTAGTGGTACATCGTAGTGATGGATTATTAAAGCTGCTAACAGTAGTAAACCGTAAAGGACACTGGTGAAGGAACCCTACTGAAGGTGCAAAAACTTGAACATTCAAGAAGTAGCGAAGCAGTACTTTTAAAGATGAAGAGAACTGATGTTATTTAAGACTATTAAGTGTGGGAGACATATAACAAAAGAGGAAGGATGGTTAATTTACAATTCAAGTAAGTGAAAGTTCAAGGGTCACTTGGATTGCCTATTAAGAGTTTCTTGTCTTTGGCAGGCTGAGAGAAAAACAAATGTGAGGTTTGGATTTAAAATAAGAATATGTGTATAATCACTTGCTCCAGGTTGAAACATATCATCATGAGAGAAAACCATAATATGCAGGAAGAAAACAACTTACAAACTTCGGGAGGTCACAGAAGATTTTAGAATAGAGGCCGTTCTCTCTTCATGAGAACATAGTTAGTAACCACTCCTCAGGAGAAGAAATTGGCCCTAGAGCTGCTTATACATTTTTGAGGAGATCTCAGGGTTCCAGTTTTCATGTGTCTTCACCCATTCTAAGTTGGAATTTTGGTGATGCAGATGGCATTGAGTTGTCTATACTCCTGTCTGTAGCTTCTCACTCACACTCCTGTAAGTAACCAAACTAAACTGGTTGGTTCATTAAGTTGGACTTTTGTGGATTTATTACTTTATTCTGTCATTAGCTTTCTATCTAAGCTGAATAAATATTTATTTAAAGATCTGTATCAGGTAGTTTGGTAACACATTGGCTATAAGACACTTAAAATAGCACTCACTGCATTAAACCAGAGAGGAAAGTATTATATACAAAGTGATTTCATAGATATACATTTTTAAAACATGCAAACTTATTTATAGTGATAAAAAGATAATTGCTGATTTATTAAAGGACAGAGAAAGAGAGACATTGGGAGTTTAAAGAAAAAGATTACAAAGAGAAATTTTATAGATTGGCTCAAGTTGGCTGGGCTGTGAGTTTCAGGGTCTTGATGGTCTCTGTCCTCAAGTACTGGGACTATAGGTACACATACCTCATCAGGCATTTTATGTAGTTACTGGGGATCTAAACTCCATGCTTTTATGGCAGATGTCTTACCAACTGAGACATTTTACAGTCCCTAAATTTGAGTTATTAATTAGTGAAAAATTAATAATAAACAGAGCCAGACATTACACAGAAATTCTAGTTCTTGGTGTAATATCTCTTGTCTTCTAGTGTGTGTGTGTGTGTGTGTGTGAATCCAGAAACCAAACTTTCTGTTATATATGCAGCCTAAGCTATTAGAGAATACTAACTTCTTTCAAACTCATGGACAGTTTTACTAGGTCCTGTCTTTACTCTAGAAAAACTCAAATGAATCTCTCATCTTACACTGAAGAGAATAAAAAACAAAACAAAACAGGGCACCCTGGTTATTGAATGAGAGTCAATGCCATCAGAGACTAGGCATCACTATACAGCCCCAGGCTGTATGTTCTAGACATTCTGGATGTTCTGCAACCTCTTCATTCACAATATCAAGTGTTTATTCTTTAGGCAAAGTAAAATATTTGAAAAAAGGAAACACAAATGGTGATCCATAACAGGCAACCCCAATAAAAGACATGTACATTAGTCTTTTTCTAAAGGCTTTTGTCCGTTCATTTCAGGGCTTTTGAGTCTTATTCAGCAATTCTTACACTTATTTCATACTCTTTGTGTGTGAGGTGTTTGTACATATGTGTAATATTTTGACATGATACAAGGAGATGATTTTAGACTTTGTGTGCAGAGATATAGAAGGCAAGCAATAAATCAGAGACTGGATGTCAAGTCTATAACGTGAATTAAACTCATAATGCTAATGAATGAATCTTTACCTATAGGGTTAACCTATCGCTTGGAGTCAGGTTGAATTTAAGTCACAACAATGACAATTACTAGATGATTCTTTGAAAGACTGTCATATAAATCTATTATTTACTCTACAATGGGATCATGATCTAATGTACAAAACAACAACAGCAAACCTGGTGTCTAAATCATGGGGCTGGTTGTTCCTGAATCTTTGTTCCTGCATTGCTCTCAAATTAAATCTTTGACATTGTTTAAATTTGTACAACTGTCTACTTTATCTACCAGCATTCAGCACATAGATATATAGAAAGTATATATTTATATAGAGAATTGAAAACTATATTTTTAGTGGTAGACAGCTTTGACAGAGTTATGATTTTGTTGCTCAATAGAAATGGAGAGATTTCTAAACTTCTTTGTTTGAATTTTCTTTTATCTCTAAAATAATGTCAATCTAAGACATCCAAAAGAGCTTATATGAGAATTAAATGCTGTCTGGCACTAAGTAAAACTATGTGAGTTGTTATCATAATAACTAAACTTTCTCATATGGTGATTCTGTGAATGAAAAAAATCAAATGAAAATCAAATGACAGCAGAGAAAAGATTAAAGAAGTTAGCAAATAGATGAGCCTCTTTCACTTTCACCTAATTTTTGCAACAGATGCTCCTCTTTTAATCTCAACAGGAAACAGATTTCACAGCCCAGGAGCATAATTACAGAAAACTCTGACTCCTGTGGTCATAAAGTTATTCTTGGGGTGCATTCCGTAGCTGCCAATTCAGACCTCAATGGGTGATGAGGGCATACGGTGATAAGGGATCAGTCAAGAGTACAACCTAATGTTCAATAAATGCTAGTGTCTTTGTAAAATTAAAAATAGAGGTCAACATCTTGCCCCATCAATAAGGGACAACAAAATTCAATGTATAATCTGATAGACATATCTCAGTTCCTCTCCCCTCATTCCCATTGTTTTGTTTTGTTTTTTCTTCATCTCTGAAAAGCGTGTATTGACTACATGTCATGTATCAGGAGATGTGTTAGCTAGTGTGAATTAAATAATAACTGACAAAATGAGTAATAGATAAACAAAATAAAAACAGATATATCTTTGGCTTTGGGAGCAAACAACACTGTAGGTCTCCACAGAGCTTCTTGCCATGTTAATTAGTTATTTTTTGGACTGAATATTTCCAGGACCCCATAATTGATTACTGTTGTGCTTCACTATTCCTGTGGAAATGTGAACAAGATAGGGAACTGATAACAGACTGATATCACCAAAGTCCAAACTGGTGAACTAACAAGTTTTATTGGGGTCATTTATAGGGATATGGGTGAAGATTACTTAAAGAAACAGAAATGACTCAAAGATAGTCAAATCAACAAAAGCCAGTTCAGCCTGGGAGATGCTTCTAAAAAGCCCACTGCACGACCTGCAGGCAGGCGAACAGGTGGCTGAGAGGCCATTGCTGGTGGCTCAGTTGCTCTGTGCTGCCTCTTTCCAGCCGCTCAGATGATCTTTCTCTATGCAGCTTTCCTGGCCTCTGCTTGTTGCAGGCTACTTAGCTTTTCTCTTAAGCAGCCAGCTTATTTGAAAGTGACTTGGTGCAATCTTGGCTGCAATCAGGGACAGAGGGTATATTGAATCTGATCAGTTTTGGGGACTTCCTAGGGATATTTCAAGTTATTTACTTCCTGAGCTTAATAGACTTCCCTGCAAAATAGATTCTTTCACCTTCCCTTAGAACACCCCATTGTCTTACCTACCTGGAAGCATCCTGTGTCTCACTGAGCTCCCTCCTTAGGACAGCCTCCATGAAAATATCTGTTTTAAAATGTCCTGTTGTTTCTCCTCCAGTTTAACATCCTATATCTTAAGAAGCTTCCTTCCATTATGAAAGAGTTTGGTTTGGGAGGAAGCTACTATACAAAAGATCACACAGAGAAGTCTGTTCTTGACAACATGGCAGCCATTTGTTTTCTGTACATTCAGATCTCACATTCGTGTGGCTCGGAAATTCTACCAGAGAAATATAGAGGTGGGATGAAAAAGATCATCAGTTACATTCCCTCTCTTCTGTTAAGCCTTTGGGTATAAATTACCAATGAAAGTGAGACTTGGGAATCTTCCATATGCCAATGTTTCATTTTCTTTCATTTCTAGGCGTAAAGAATTTGCTGTGCAAATAAATCTTCATAAATAGCTTCTGGTATAGGAGGATCTGGCATTTGTTGTTAATTCTGGCTAGGGCTCTCATTTTCTGCTTAAAAATGGTGCATAGTGTTAGGCTTCTTTTCATTTCTTTGTTAAGAGCAATCATGTACAGATCATTAATATATCCACTGGGATAGAGGAACTACTATAAAAGAGTTGAAGTGCAGGCTAGTATAGTAGAAAACAATCAGCTCTGCAGTACAATTCATTCTTTGATAGTTTAGCTCTGAATGAGCATTTTAAGAATACGCTGCATAAATTCAGTGGGAGTCTGCTACCACACAGTGCATCTCTGTGGTGGATGAAAGCCCCTTGGATACTTTCCTGAGAAAGAGGCTGCAGTTACTTTGGGTTAACATTGAAGTTGGATACAGGTGAGAGAAGCATCCAATGGGGAGATACTAAGAATAAAGTATATTGCTTGCAGAGTATCCCTTGAAGGACCCTGACTTTCAACTTGTTGATCAAACTGTGGTCTTCTGGTAATCTGAGAACACAGTTCCAGCTTGAATGATGCCTACATACTTAGCTATATCTTTTGCTCTAACAGGAGGCACTGAATTCTGCCACATATAACTTAAATTACAAGGGTTCTTCTGAAGAGTTGTGTGCATGTGTGTGCATGTATGTGTGTAATCTAAAAAGAGTTCCTCAAAGCACATAGAAGCAGAGTAACTGACAGTAATGAAGAAAGAAAATAGCTAAGATAGTTTAATTTATTTAAATTTCTGTCTGCACATCCGCTTTTCTTTCCCAGTGGGTATATATGGATAGATACATAAAGATAGACACAGACACACATACAGACACACACACATATATGTATGCACATATATGCATGTGCATACACACACTATATTAAACATATACATACATATATACATACCTATATGTATAAGCACACACAGGTTCTCATGTATGCATGCACAGTGTTTTATAAAACCCCCAAAATTGTTTTTTACTTTTTTGTTTTTTAGAATGGAAGCTTGTGTCTTTCTTTAGTCATGGCCCACCAGCCTCCCTCCCATCTGGGAGGATGACATAAGAGGGTAGGTTTTAGCTAGGATGGGGCAGACTGCAGCTGTCCCTTGTAGACACACTGAAGTGTAATGACAATGTTGTACATGTCCAGCTCGATGTTCTGAGCCCAGTGCTCCACAAATTTCCTTAAGTGCCTGGTTGAAGTTCCCCACCTTTCCAATCTACTGCCCTGTCTGCTTGGCAAATTATGAAGCCTGGACCTGTTGTGTCTTCATGTAAGCCTGGGCCACACCCATGTCTAGGTGATCCACCAAAGCTTTGGTCAGGCAGGTTGCTGCAGTGATAACCTCTCACCTCCTGTCTCCTAGAGGTCTTGTATTCATTTTGCTTGGCCTGGTGTTCTCTGAGCAGTCTGGCTGGGTGTGGATACCACGGGTCTCTCCTTAGGGCTTCGGAATCTAGATTGCTCTTTGGCTCATATGAGACAGAGTCCAGCTTGTACTTTTATTATGTAGTCACTGAACTAATGTTATAGTAATGAGGCATTTTGGAAAGGTATGTGCATGTGTGTTTGTGTGTGTACTCTCCCTCTATATATACACATATGTATATATATATATATATATATATTAAAATTTCATTACTGTAAATTGAACTCAATGAAGTGATAACAGGGTGAAAGAAATACTCAAATATTTTTTTGAAGATGGAATCAAACATTATTCTTTAGTACCCAGATTCTACTCTATATGCTAAATCCATTTTTGTCTGACTCTTAATTAAAGGGACAGTTAGTAACATACTTTAAAATATATGAGAAGATTATTTCATTAAGATTCTTTTGTAGGGCTTATATCAAACAGGTTAGGAAGTAAGGAAGACAGTAAATTGAAGATTGTGTTCTTAAGTAACATCCCAGCTGGGAAGCAATCTATTATGATTCCCTATAAGCAATGATGCTCACCTTAGCAACACAAGACAGATACTTCATGAGGACACCAGACTCACTTCCTACTGACTGTCTTCAAACTGTGTCTAATTTTTAAAGTGCCCAGCAAAGCTGGTAGACAGGTAAAAATTCTTACCTTGTTAAGCAATTCATTGTTGTTCTTATTTTACCAGAAATAATATAAACTAAAATCAAGGATATCAAGTCCACCCCTGGGTAATGTTCACTCTCTTTCTGTTTTTTAAATAAGTGACTATGTTTTGAGTTTTGTTTTTTTTTTTTTTTTTTGTGGTCTTCTCTGAGTTGGAAAGACTCAGGATGTAGAAATATATATAATATCTTTTATAAAATTTACTTAGCTTTGGGAAAATATGACACCATTTAAGAGGAATAGTCAATGTTTTTAAATATCTTTATAAAGTTAGAAACAATACATTAAATATAAATAATATGAAAACTTTGAGGAAAAAAACTAGATATTATTAATATTTTCAATGTATGCTGGAGAGACATCTTCTTAGTAAAGTATGTCAGGACGTCATTGAGCCTTGCTCCTCAAAATGTGAGCCATGAGGTTTCAGTGACCTTGACATAACATAATAATTCACTTTCTAAGCAGGGAATCTGCATTTTAATGGGATTCTTGAGGTGAATCATGATCCCATTAAAGATTCAGTAATACTTCCCGAGGGGTCTTTGTAAATATATGTTTCCTATGGGGGCATACTTATGTCAAAATCAATAACTATTATAGATAGGAACATGTCTTAGCCCTCATTAATACTAAAGTAGATGAAAGTTTAAATGACATGTAGGAGTCTACTAAGAGTGTAGACCAAGATGATCATATAACTGTAATTATTTGAGGAAGTGTAAGATCACTCACAACATGATGTCAAAGCATAGCTGATATTTGAACAAGAAAAAGGAATAATAATAAAAAAAAACAAAACAATAAGAACAATGACAAAACAGAAAATAAATTTTTATATTCAGGTGTTCAACCTGTGGCTACCTCTGGGTGAGAGGCAAGTGAGAGTAAATCTCTTTTATCTTACCTGAGAAGCTAAGGAACCTTTCAAGCCTAGGCATGTGAAAGTCCTACTCCTTGTTGGAATAGGACTGGTGTTGTTAGAGGAAGTGGGTCACTATGGGAACAGACTTTGCTCAAGATAGGATCAGTGTGGTACACAGTTGCTTCGCTGCCTGGCAATCAAGATGTCAGCCTTCAGCTCCTTCTTCAGCACCATGTTTGACAGCACACCCCATTATGATAATGGACT
This sequence comes from Psammomys obesus, assembly GCF_907164565.1. NCBI lineage: Eukaryota > Metazoa > Chordata > Mammalia > Rodentia > Muridae > Psammomys > Psammomys obesus. Next base: position 45,537,061 of record NW_026593286.1, on the reverse strand, counting down.
AGACCTCTATAACTGTAAAACCCCTTCATGAAGGCAGGGCCTGTCTGCAGGGGAAAGACAGCTCCAGTTTCTCTGCACTTGGAGAATAAGTGCAAGGCAGTCGACCTTCAGAGCTAGGTGTTTAGAGTAAATCCAATTGGTACCACTGGGACCCACTTCATTTTCAATAATTTTTATCTATCTATCTATCTATCTATCTATCTATCTATCTATCTATCTAT
>NW_026593286.1:45511712-45536830 GCF_907164565.1 Psammomys obesus | reverse complement strand
TATCTATCTATCTATCTATCTATCTATCTATCTATCTATCTATCTATCTATTTATCTATCTATCTATCTATCTATTTCCATCACCTATTATCTATAATGTTTGTAAGAGAGCATATGGAAATCAGACACATTGTAGGAGTTAATTCTTTTTCCATCATGTGGGACTTGGGAATAAAATATAAAATTTACATAACCAGATTTGGTGGCCTTCACTCACTGAGACACCCCTCTGGCCTTTTATTTTTAATTTAAACAAAATTTACCCATAGAAGAAGAAGAGAAGTAGGGATTTCCTCACACAAGATGGGAACAGATGTGCAAATCTCACTAAAAGATCAGAAATAAAACAAAACAAAACAAAACAAGGTTGAAGCTTAAATTTATGTGACTGCCGTAGCCTATGGAACAGAACCCAATATCTTGCTGGCAAGGCTACTGGAGTTCTGGATACAAACTGACATGTAAATAATTTAAGAAATTCTCCCACAACCAAAGGTACATGGGTGTTCAATGAAAATTTAAGAAGATCTGTTATAATTATTAGTATGTAAACACATGCTTTTAAAAAAAGTTAGTAGAATGATCATATTTTAAATATTTTAAAGTAATTAATAATAAAACAGGAATTAAATTGGTATATTGATAGTATATAAGATTTCAAAGAGTTATGGTACAGGAAATAACTTGCCATGTGTTGTGGCTTGAATAGGAATGGTCCCCACAGAATCATGTGTTTGAATGCTTTGCCCACAGACAGCAGCACTATTAGGAGGTGTGGCCTTGTTGGAGTAGGAGTGGTGTTGTTGGAGGAAGTGTTTGTGTGTGTGGGGGGTCAGACTTTGAGGTCTAATATGCCCAATGGGATAAACAGCTGCTTCTGCTGCCTGCAAATAAAGCGTAAATCTCTCAGCTCGGTCTCTAGAGCCATGTTTGCCTGCACACCTCCATGACGATAACAGACTAAACTTCTGAAACTGTAAGCCAGCCCCAATTCATACTTTTTCCTTTGTAACAGTTACTGTGCTCACAGTGTCTCTCCACAGCAATGAAACCCTAAGACACCATGATGATAATCCCCTAGTACTTGCTGGCTAGGTAGACTAGCCAATTTGGTGAACTGAAGGCCAGTGAGATATTGTTTCAAAGACTTCAAGGTTGAGGGCACCATAGGAATGACAATTAAGGTTGTATTCTGACCATCACATACATGTACTTTCACTTAATTTACCATTCCTCAAATCCAGGCATTTTTTAAAAAAAGCTGTGGCTAGATTAAATAAACTAGTAAAAACTAGGAAGTGGATATATGGAATTGATTACTGATTAAACTACCCAGAATGAAGGAAGAAGGGAATAAAAAGTAATGTTAATTGAACTTGGAAGATAAAACAAATTTCAGTATATATTTAGGGAAGATTCATTATAAAAGAATACAGAACTGGGGGACTTGACGGAGGAGACATTAATCAGGATATATATCAAATAAATACTGAGGAAAAATAAATATTAAAAAAAGAATTCAGAAAATAATTGCAAGGCAACATTCTGAGAACTGGTATTTTGAAACTAAACAGAATTAATATAAACAAATTACCAACCAGGGCCACTGTCATGAAATGTATCACTAAGTCTGTATTTCTTTTTTTTTTTTTAATGTAAGTAAAGAGAAAAGACAAATCTGTTAGAAAAGAGCCAGAATTAGATTGACACAAACGAGGCCAAAAACTCATGGAAATTATGTCTTCAAAATGTTAACTGAAATAACAGACAATTGAAAATTATATGCATGAAAAACATATTATAGTGAAAAAAGAAAAGGTGAAATGAATGTGTTGAAGACTATGATGTTATACTGACAGAACTACAAAAGACTAACTTTCAGAAAATAGAAAATTAGTCCTGATGGAATAAATGTCTGAATACCTTCTGTGGCAAAGAGTCAATAAATGTACAAAGTCAATAAAGCATTTAATATTGAAAACAGCTACCACCATACTAATAATCTGGGGCTATTAAAATTAGATAGAAAATGGGGTCTAATATTGAGACTATGTAAAGAACTCAAGTTTAAAAGTAACAAATCAAGGAATCCAATTAAAAATGGGGTACAGATCTAAACAGAGAATTCTCTGTAGAGGAATATGGAATGGCAGAGAAACACTTAAAGAAATGCTCAATGTCCTTACCATCAGGGAGATACAAATCAAAACGACCCCGAGATTTCATCTTACATCCATCAGAATGGCTAAGATCAAAAACTTGAGTGACACCACATGCTGGAGAGGTTGTAGAGAAAGGAAAACACTCCTCCATTGCTGGTGGGAATGTAAACTTGTACAACCATTCTGGAAATCAATCTGGCGCTCTTTCAGACAATTAGGAATAGTGCTTCCTCAAGATCCCGCTATACCACTTTTAGGCATATATCCAAAATATGTTCAAGTACACAATAAGGACATTTGCTCAACCATGTTAATATCAGCTTTATTCATATTAGCCAGAATCTGGAAACAACCTCAATGGAGGAATGGATACAGAAATTGTGATACATTTATACAATGGAATACTACTCAGCAATTAAAAACAAGGAAATTATGAAATTTGCAGGCAAATGGTAGATATAGAAGAGATCATCCTGAGTGAGGTATCCCAGAAGCAGAAGACACACACACAGTATATATTCACTTATAAGTTGATACTAGACCTATAGTATAGGATAAACATACTAAAATCTGTACACCCAAAGAAGCTAAGCAAGAAGGTTCCTGGGTAAGATGATCAATCCTCACTCAGAAAGGCAAACAGGATGGACATTGGAAGAAGAAGAAAACAGGAAACAGGACAGGAGCCTAACACAGAGGGCCTCTGAAAGACTCTACCTAGCAGTGTATCAAAGCAGATGCTGAGACTCATAACCAAACTTTGAGCAGAGTGTGGGGAATCCTATGAAATAAGAGGGAGATAGTGGGACCTGGAGATGTCAGGAGCTCAACAAGGAGAGCAACAGAACCAATATATCTGGGCACAGTGGTCTTTTCTGAGACTGGTACTCCAACCAAGGACCATTCATGAATATAACCTAGAACTCCTGCTCAGATGTAGCCCATGGCAGCTCAGTATCCAAGTGGGTTTCCTAGAAAGGGAAACAGGGACTGTCTGTGACATGAACTCAGTGGCAGGCTCTTTGACCACCCTACCACCCCAAGGGGAGAACAGACTTGCCTGGACACGAGGACAATGCAGATAGTCTTAATGAGACCCGATAAGCTAGGGTCATATGGAAGGAGAGGAGGACCTCCCCTATCAGTGGACTTGGAGAGGGGAATGTGAGGAGAAAAGGGAGGGAAGGTTGGATTGGGAGGGTGAGGGATGGGGTAACAGCTGGGACACAAATTGAATAAACTGTAATTAATATAAAAAATAAAAATTTAAAAAAAATTAAAAAATAAAATAATGAAGGAAAATAAGGCAGGAGATGTAAGATTGATAAGAACTAAAATATTTTAGGTATATTTATTTTATAAGAACAAACCAGCATCATGTACTAGGTTGGTAACTAAGAACCACAAACTGAATAAATTCACTTGGATATATATTGTTTATTACAAATATGTTAAGGGCTGAGCATGGTGGCACAGACCTTTGATTACAGTCATAGAAAGACAGAGACAGGCAGATCTCTGAATTTAAAGCTTGTCTGGTCAGTCTACTTGTTTGTTTTAGGCTCAAGAGGGCTCTACACAGTGAGACCCTGTGTCCAAAGGACAAGATGGAAAAAGAGGAGGACCTCCCCTATTAGTGGACTTGGAGAGGGTGATGCGAGGAGATGAGGGTAGGAGAGTGGAATTGTGAGGGAATGAGGGAGGGGGCTACAGCTGTGATACAAAGTGAATAAACTGTAATTAATATAAAAAATAGTGAAAAAATACCAAAATGCTTAATTAAATGAAATTATATATATATAATACATATGTTTTATATACATATATATATAGTGTTCCAAAGAAATGCTAATAAAATAATTCAGATATCAAACAAAAAGAAGGCAATATATTAATATAAAAGTACCTTCACAGAAAAGAATTCTAAACTTTGATGCATGTAACTTCAAAATATAATGTCGTACCATATAATCATAATATAAGTATAAAAATTCAGTGTGTGTAAATTTATGCAATTCATTACATATATAAACAAAATACTAACAAGATTGTCCCAATAAATGAATAGATAATAGTAGACAATTTAGCAAACCACCTTCCCCCTTACAGATGAACTGTTGAAGGGTTGGACAGCACAAGTAATGATCTTGAGCTTTTATCCAAGCAGTTGGGAAACCTGTGTGCTATATTGATCATATCTTGAACCAAGAAAAAAGATCAAATAAACTTCAAGGGCTTGTGTAACAGAGACCACAATTGCTTCCTGTCAATTGAACAAAAAGACTTCTTGCCATTTGGAGAAAAGAATCTCAAAAAGTTTTGTGCTTTTTTTCTCCTATAGAGAAATTAAATTTGGAAGACAATATTTGCATTATACTTTATGTTAAAGCAGCTAATACTTCATTTTCTTACCAATTCTACCCAGGCAATTGTCAAAGAGATATTTGATGGCATTTGGGGAATGTATAACTGTCATTCAGTTTAGGCACGAGGCACAGCTCTGTCCTATGTCATGCACACCAATTGATATCCCAAGGAATTTTGATTTAGCCCAGATTTACACATGAATTTCATCTACCTGTTAAAACACTCTACACAAAAGACTGAAATAGGTTGTATGGGAAACTGCAAAGGGTTCATTGGAAAAACCCAGGAAACAGATCCGATCCTCTTGAAACTAGCTCTGCTTTTCCTCCAGCAATGTGGTGGTTTGAATGTGAATGTGTCCTATAGACACATATATGAAATGTGTTGATCGCTTGATCCTCGATCGGTAAAACTGTAAGGAAAAAATTAAGAGGTGTGGCCTTGTTGTTGGTGGCGATGTGTCGTGTGGGTAGGGGGTAGGCTTTGAGGTTTCAAAAGCCCAAGCCATTCCAAGTTAATTCTCTCTCTTTCTCCCTCTCTCCTTGTTTCTCTGTCTCTCTGTATCTCTCTGTCAGTCTCTCTCTCTCTTTGTGTGTGTTTTCTGTTTGTGGATCTCGATACAAGCAATGAGTTACTCCTCCAGCATCAGTCATGTCTGTCAATTGCCATGCTTCCTGCTATGATGGTCATGGACTCTCACCCTCTGAAACTGTTAGCAAGCCACTCTCTCAAACAAATCAAAATTAGGTTTGCTTCCTAGTGGTGTCTTATCACAGCAATAGAAAAGAACTTAAGATAGTAGTTGGTACCAGGGAGTAGGCTTTTGCTGTGGCAAATCTGATAAAGTGTCCTTTATGGAGAAATCTGAAAGATTCTGAGACTTTGGACTTGAAAATCAATTTGACATTGTAAGCAGAGCTTAATAGGCCATGCTAATCAGAGCTTGGAAGACAGTGCTGACAATTATGTAGACTGTGATCAAAAGGTTTTCAAGGGACAGAATAACTGGCAATTGGGTTAGGAACTTATATTGTGATATTTTGGCAAATATTTTGGATGCCTTTTGTCATTAACATAGGTATTTGTCTGAGGCTAAATTTAAAAGGAATGCATTAATTTCTCTAGCGGAGGAAATTTCATGCTGTTTCTAGCATGTGGCTATTGGTCAGGTCATGTGGTCATCACTCTTAGACATGTCTACAGTGAAAAAAGAACAGGTAAGTTAAACAATATAAATGTACAATCTGAGGATAAAACAGTACACTTGAATATTGGAATTAAGGTTTGTGATGAAAGAGAACATTAACGAAAAGTCTGAATGGAAATGCCGTAAAGGAACTGGATCTGGGCAAATCCCATCCAGCTAATCTTCCAATTTGTAAAAATGCCTAAGAAATTTCTCCTTCAGAAGAAGAAAAAGAGCAATAAACAAAATTTACTGAGGGGTCAAGATGGCGGCACCAGGAGAACTCCGTGTCTGAGAAGCGGAACAACACACTCCATGCAGCGACCAGGAGACTGAACTCTGGGCCCTAAAACAACAGCGATCGATCGTGTTTCCCAGGTGAGGAGAGGCTCCCACGGCATGGGAAGCGGTCGGGTCCACTCTCGGCTGCCCAGCCAGAACCCGAAAGAGAACCCGGCAACGCGGGTTTTGGGTCTCCGGGCTGGTGCCACAAGCCTGCTTGTTCCGATCAATTTCCCAGGCTGATTGGTGGGCACAAGGGGGCCTAATGCTGCGAGTCCCAGTCGCAAAAAAAAAAAAAAAAAAAAAAACCCACGGGGAAGGAAAGTTGCCAGACTGGTCACGGGTCACCCAGTCTTTCCCTGGAAGGTCTCTCTGACCACAGTGGGTACCTGCCGCCATCACAACTGAGCTCCCGCCGCGGGCAGATAGCAGCTGCGCGCCCAGCTCAAAATCCCTACTCCTTCTTCGGAGGAGGCAGGAGGTGCCCAACAGAATCTGCCACAGACCACATTGTCTGCACCCCAACCCGAGATCGGGGCTGAGAAAACCCAATTTTTTCGGGCACTCCCCCAAACGCCGCCATAACCCTGCCGCAGTGGAGAAGAAGGATAAAGAGATGCACAGCGGCTTCACAGTGCCGGAACTCCAGTGCCACCGGCTGCTCCTAGCAAACAAACTACAGCTCGGGATCTGGGACTGTAGTCATCCTACGCATCCTGAGATTCTCCTGGGTCCAGCGCAATAAGGTCTAGCAGCAAGTTCTATCACCGGCGCCCCCCCCCCCCCCCCTGGCAGAGAAACGCCGCCGGCTCAGGGCTCAGGATCCCACTGAGAAGCCCCAACCCTTGCTGGCACTGCCCTGAGAGCACCTCCATAAGCTCGCCCTAGCAGAGGAGAAGGTCAGAGGGGAAGGACAGAGAGGCAGCCTGCCAAGGACACAGCACCCTCTCTCCAGCAGCCCCTAGCAGAGAGAAACCCAAGCTCTGGATCTGAGGACACTCAACCCTACCCAGTACTCTCTTGGGATCAGCAAACATAGATTCTTCCGCCAGGCTGCTTCTGGCAGAGAGATCTGGGCCCGGGATCTGGGATTGAGTACACTCACCCTAACTCTTTCCCGCGCCACCCAGGGACCAGTCAACACAACCCCTCCTGGCAGAGGGAAAGAACAAAGAGGCAGCACACAGGAAAGGTGGACACTGAGTCCTGCGGCCACAGTGTCACAGAACTGACTGTTGTTAGCCTACCCGTGCACTTCTGCAGCAGGACCAAAACTGAGAGTAGTGAGCAAGGGGAACCCCTGTGCATTCCAACTGGTCCTGCAAGAGAGTGAGTGAGCCTTCTAGGGAGAAATTGCCCCAGACCCAGGGCCTCTCCACAGAAGCAACCAGACGAGATCCCTGCCACCCACACTCCTTGTGTGGGCATCAGAGGGATTCTTGGGATAGCGACATTGAAGCCTCTGCCTTGCGGGTCCACCAGGGTAATCCAGGCAAACAATCCCTGGATCTCAGTCAGAACAGTGTAATAGTGGCTTGCAGGCCAATGCAATAGTCAGACAATCCGCGCATGCACACTGCGCCCACTAAAAGCGCACGCGAATAGCGCCAGCGTCACATTCTTTACTTAGGCAAAACTGAAAACACAGTGCACACCCCCAAAGCAGTGAACCTCTCTTATCTTCCTGAAAAAACCGTCCAGAAAACAGAAAGAGAGGATCATAGCCCAAACTACAATCTCGAGGAACAACCAGTGAGGATTATAAATAACCAAATGGCTAGAGGCAGACGTAAGAACACTCCCACCAAAAATCAGGACATAATGATCTCACCAGCAACCCCACAAAAAAATGGACACTTCAATTCACTAGATATACAAGAAAACGACCTCAAAACTATGTTTCTCCAGCTATTAGAGGCCCATAGAGATGAAATGAACAAAGCCCTCAGAGAAATAACCAAAGAAATCGAGACTAACCAAGAGGAAACAAATCGTGCACTCAGAGAAATGACCACAAAAATTGAGGCAAACAGAGAAGAAATACACAAAGCTCTCAAAGAAATGTCCACACAAATGAAGGCAAATAAAGAAGAAATAAACAAAGCTCTCATAGAAATACAGGCAATTATACCCAAAGAAGTAGAGGCACAATTAGTGATACATAGAGAGGAAATGGACAAAAAAATAGAAGCTATCATTGAAAAGCAGGAGTCCACATTCAAACAGATGAAGGAAATGGTGCAAGACATGAAAACAGAATTAGAATCAATAAAGAAAACACAAATAGAGAAAAACCAGGAGCTGGAGAACATAGAGAAAAGATCAGGCACCACAAAGGTAAGCATCACCAACAGAATACAAGAGATGGAAGAAAGAATCTCAGGAGCCGAAGATACACTTGCGGAAATTGACACGTCTCTCAAAGAAAAAATAAAATCAGAAAAGTTCCAAACACAAAACATCCAAGCAATCAAGGATACCATGAAAAGACAAAACCTAAGAATAATAGGAGTAGAAGAAAAAGAAGACATCAGGCTCAAAGGTCCGGAAAATATTTTCAAGAAAATTATAGAAGAAAACTTTCCCAACTTAAAGAAGGAGATGGCCATAAACATACAAGAGGCCTACAGAACACCAAGTAGACTAGACCAGAAAAGAAATTCTTCACGTCACATCATAGTCAAAACACTGAACCTACAAAACAAAGAAAAAATTCTAAAAGCAGCAAGGGAAAAAGGCCAAGTAACATATGAAGGTAGACCTATCAGAATCACACCAGATTTCTCAACAGAAACTATGAAAGCCAGAAGGGCCTGGACAGAAATCATACAGTCCTTAAGGGACCACAGATTCCAACCCAGACTACTATACCCAGGAAAACTTTCAATCAACATAGACGGAGAATTCAAGATATTCCAAGACAAAACCAAATTTAAACAATATCTACATAGTAACCCAGCTCTACAGAAGTTACTAGAAGGGAAACTCCAAACCAAAGAAAACAACTACATCGAAGGAAACAGAGGAAATAGATAACTACACAACAACAACAACAAAAAAAAAAAAAACAAAAGAAGACAAGCAATGAAACTCAGTGACACCACCAACACCACATCTAAAATAAGTAACAATTGTTGGTCACTAGTTTCTATCAACATCAACGGACTCAACTCCCCAATTAAAAGACACAGACTAACAGAATGGTTGCTGAAACAGGATCCATCATTCTGTTGCATCCAAGAAACACACCTATGCAACAAAGATAAACACTACCTCAGAGTAAAGGGCTGGAAAACTGTCTTTCAAGCAAATGGTTCCAGAAAACAAGCGGGAGTAGCCATTCTAATATCTAATAAAATAGACTTTCAACCCAAGTTAATCAAAAAAGATAAGGACGGACACTATATTCTCATCAAAGGAAAAATCCACCAAGAGGACATCACAATTTTGAATATCTATGCCCCAAATACAAGAGCACCTACATTCGTAAATGAAACAATATTAAAGCTTAAATCACACATTGATCCTAAAACCCTAATAGTGGGAGACTTCAACACTCCACTCTCACCAAGGGACAGATCAACTAGACAGAAAACAAATAGGGAAATAAAAACACTTACAGAGACCCTAAATCAAATGGACCTAATAGACATCTACAGATCTTTTCATCCAAACTCAAAAGACTATACCTTCTTTTCAGCACCGCATGGAACCTTCTCCAAAATAGACCATATAGTTGATCATAAAGAAAGCCTCAACAGATACAAAAAGATTGAAATAATCCCTTGTATTCTATCTGACCACCATGGACTTAAGCTGGACCTCAACAACAACAGAAATAACAAACAGCCTACACGCACATGGAAACTGAACAACCTGTTACTCAACGACAGCTGGGTTAAGGAAGAAATAAAGAAAGAAATTAAAGACTTCTAGAATTCAATGAAAATGAAGGCACAACATACCCAAATTTATGGGACACATTGAAAGCAGTGCTCAGGGGAAAATTTATAGCACTAAGTGCCTGCAAGAAGAAATTTGTAACATCACATACAAACAACTTAATGGCCCAACTGAAAACCCTAGAAAAAAAAGAAGCAGATACACCCAAGAGGAGCAGAAGGCTGGAAATAATCAAACTCAGGGCTGAAATAAATCAATTAGAAATAAATAAAACTATTCAAAGAATCAATGAATCAACAAGATAGACAAACCCTTAGCCAAACTAACTAAAAAGCAGAGAGAATCTATCCAAATCAACAAAATTAGAAATGAAAAGGGTGACATAACTACAGACACAGAGGAAATTCAAACAATCATTAGGTCTACTACAAAAGCATATATGCCACAAAATTTGAAAATCTAAATGAAATGGACAATTTTCTTCATAGATTCCATCTTCCAACATTAAATCAAGATCAGATAGAAAGACTGAACAGCCCAATATCCCCCAAGGAAATTGAAGCAGTCATTCACAGTCTCCCCTCCAAAAAAAGGCCTGGGTCAGATGGTTTCAGAGCGGAATTCTACCAGACCTTCAAACAAGTGCTCACACCAATTCTCCTCAAACTATTCCACAAAATAGAAACAGAAGGTACATTACCAAACTCATTCTATGAAGCAACAGTCACCCTGATACCTAAACCACACAAAGACCCAACAAAAAAAGAGAACTTCAGACCTATCTCTCTTATGAACATTGACGCAAAAATACTCAATAAAATACTTGCAAACCGAATCCAAGAACACATCAAAGATATCATCCACCATGACCAAGTAGGCTTCATCCCAGGCATGCAAGGGTGGTTCAACATATGGAAATCCATCAATGTAATCCACCACATAAACAAACTGAAGGAGAAAAACCACATGATCATCTCCTTAGATGCTGAAAAAGCATTTGACAAAGTCCAACACCCATTCATGTTTAAAGTCTTGGAGAAATCAGGGATACAAGGCACATACTTAAATATAGTAAAGGCAATATACAGCAAGCCACCAGCCAACATCAAACTCAATGGAGAGAAACTTAAATCAATCCCACTGAAATCAGGGACAAGACAAGGCTGCCCACTCTCTCCATATCTCTTCAACATAGTACTTGAAGTCCTAGCCAGAGCAATAAGACAACTAAAGGAGATCAAGGGGATACAAATTGGAAAGGAAGAGGTCAAAGTGTCACTATTCGCAGATGATATGATAGTATACATAAGTAACCCCAATAATTCAACCAGAGAACTCCTTCAGCTGATAAACACCTTCAGCAAAGTGGCAGGATACAAAATCAACTCAAAAAAATCAGAAGCCCTCCTGTACACAAAAGACAAAAGGGCTGAGAAAGAAATTAGGGAAACAACACCCTTCACAATAGCCACTAATAACATAAAGTACCTTGGGGTGACTCTAACCAAGCAAGTGAAAGACCTGTTTGAGAAAAACTTCAAGTCTCTGAAGAAAGAAATTTAAGAAGATCTCAGAAGATGGAAAGATCTTCCGTGCTCATGGATTGGTAAGATTAACATTGTGAAAATGGCCATACTGCCAAAAGCAATCTACAGATTCAATGCAATACTCATCAAAATACCAACTCAATTCTTTACAGACCTTGAAAAAAAGACTCTCAGCTTCATATGGAGAAACAAAAAACCCAGAATCTCCAAAACAATCCTGTACAACAATAGATCATCTGGAGGTATCTCCATCCCGGATCTCAAGTTGTACTACAGAGCAATAGTAATAAAAACTGCATGGTATTGGCATAGAAAGAGAAAGGAGGATCAATGAAACCGCATAGAAGACCCAGAAATAAACCCACGCACCTATGAATACTCGATTTTTGACAGAGAAGCTAAAACCATTCAATGGAAAAAAGACAGCATCTTCAACAAATGGTGCTGGTCCAACTGGATTTCCACATGCAGAAAAATGAAATCTATATTTATCACCCTGCACAAAACTAAAGGCCAAGTGAATCAAAGACCTCAACATAAAACCGGATACTCTAAATCTGTTAGAAGAAAAAGTGGGGAACAGCCTAGAACTCATTGGCACAGGAGACAACTTCCTGAACAGAACACCAACAGCACAGGCTCTAAGAGCAACAATCAATAAATGGGACCTCATGAAACTGAAAAGCTTCTGGAAAGCAAAGGACACTGTCATCAAAACAAAACACCTGCCTACAGATTGGGAAAGAATCTTCACTAACCCTTTATCTGACAGAGGACTAATATCGAGTATATACAAAGAACTAAAGAAGCTGAAAAGCAGCAAACCAAGTAATCCAATTAAAAAATGGGGAGCAGAGCTAAACAGAGAATTCTCGACAGAGGAATATCGAATGGCAGAGAAACACTTAAAGAAATGCTCATCCTCATTAGCCATCAGGGAAATGCAAATCAAAACGACCCTGAGATTTCACCTTACACCCATCAGAATGGCCAAGATGAAAAACTCAAGGGACAACACATGCTGGAGAGGTTGTGGAGAAAGGGGAACCCTCCTCGACTGCTGGTGGGAATGTAAACTGGTTCAACCACTCTGGAAATCTATCTGGCGCTTTCTAAGACAATTAGGAATAGTGCTTCCTCAAGACCCAGCTATACCACTGCTAGGTATATACCCAAAGTTTGCTCAAGTACACAAAAGAGATATTTGCTCAACCATGTTTATAGCAGCTTTATTTGTAATAGCCAGAACCTGGAAACAACCTAGATGTCCATCAATGGAGGAATGGGTACAGAAATTGTGGTATTTTTACACAATGGAATACTACTCAGCAATCAAAAAGGAGGAAATCATGAAATTTGCAGGCAAATGGTGGGACCTAGAAAAGATCATCCTGAGTGAAATATCCCAGAAGGAGAAAGACAAACACGGTATATACTCACTTATACAGACCTATAAGATATGGTAAACATAATGAAATCTATACACCTAAAAAAATAATCAAGAGAGCGGACATGGGGTAAGATTATCAATCCTCATTTTGAAAGACATGGGATGCACATCAAACATTGACAGGAGTCTACTGAGCGCATTTGAAAAACTCTAACTAGCAGTGTTTTCAAAGCAAAGACTCATGACCATACCTTTGGCAGAGTACAGGGAATCATAAGAAAGAAGGGGAGTTAGTCTGATGAGGAAAAGATAGGAGCTCCACAAGGACCAAACATATCTTGGCACAGGGTCTTTTCTGAGACTGACATGCAACCTAGGACCATGTATGAATGTAACCTAGAACTTCTGCTCGGATGTGGCCTGTGTTAGCTCAGTAACCAATTGGTTTCCCATAGTGAGGGGAACAAGGACTATTTCTAACAGGAATTCAATGACTGGCTCTTTGACCTCCCCACCCCCTAAGGGAGGAGCAGTCCTGTTAGGCCACAGAGGAGAGCTTTGCAGCCAGTCCTGAAGATACCTGATAAAACAGGAGCAGATGAATGGGGAGGAGGTTCCCTCTATCAGTGGACTTGGCAAGGGGCACGGTGGAGATGAGGGAGGGAGGGACTGGGAGGGAATGAGGGATCGGGACACGGCTGGGATACAGAGTTAATAAAATGTAACTGATAAGAAAAAAATAAAAGTAAAAAAAATGTTAAAAAATAAAATAAAATAAAATAAAATAAAATAAAATCCTAAAAAAAAAAAAAACAAAATTTACTGATAATGTAGTAGGACAGCCTATACTCCAAATGGGCCATTGAGTGGCAAGTGGTCCATGTGCCTGGAGCTCTCCAGTAGGGAAGAGTGGAGGGGTTCTGGACTCTTCACTCACTCCCAGGAGTGCTGCTGAGGCTGTGTGTGGCAGGGAAGCACTGCCTGCAAGCCCTGCAAGGCAGTGGGTGAAACTGTGAAATTAAGACTGGATTGCTTTGGAAATCCCAAGATGTTAGAGGTGCCAGAATTGTTTGATTTCTGCAAAGGAGAGTTACAGAAGGGCGTCAAACCAGCCTACAAGAATGAAGTATGTTACAGGCAACAAAGTCAGAAGTTTGGAGCTATTATAGCACTTAGACAGAAGGCCTAAATTTGAAGTTGGGCCTGCCAGGGTTTGTCTCCTTTTGGGCCAGTATTTCCTCACTATGTACCATTCCTCCCTTTAAAAAAGTAATGTACATTGTGTGCCGCTATATGTGAAAAAATATAGTTTGCTTTTTGCTTCTTATTTTTTTTTAAAGATTTGCTTAATTAAGAGAAGAAGCTTTGAACTTTGGACTTTAAGCAGTGTAAAGATTGTAAAAGGCTATGGGGACTGTGGAATTTGGAGTAAATTTGTTTTACATTATGTTATGGACACAAGCCTGTGGAATGTTTTACTTTGAATAAGAAGGCCCCTTTATAGGCTCCTGTGTTTGGATTCCTAGTTTCTGGTTAGTGGAACTATTTGTTAAAGTTAGGAGGTTTTGTGTTGTTGGAGAAGGTTGTGGCAGACTTTGAGGTTTCAAAAGACCCCATTCTGAGTCTTTTGAACTCTCTTTTTCCTACTTACAGATCAAGATATAAGCTGTTAAGTGTCCCTCTGGTCATGATTTTAATCCATTATTATGGATTTTAACATTCTAAAACTGGAAGCAAAAGTTAAGTACTTTCTTATATAAGTTTCCTTGATCATGATGTCTCTTTCATAGCAATAATACAGTAACATAAGGTTTTTCTGGTTTGAGTATTAGAGAAGTTGAATCATAGTATGTTTTTTGTCTGGTTCCATTCACTGAAATTTACATTCCTACAATTCATCACATTTTGTGTAGTCATGGTTTGTTCATTCTTTATTTTATTTTATTTTTTTATTTTATTATTAATTACACTTTATTCATTTTGTATCCCCCCCATAAGCCCCTCCCTCCTCCCCTCCCGATCCCA
This sequence comes from Psammomys obesus, assembly GCF_907164565.1. Classification (NCBI taxonomy): domain Eukaryota; kingdom Metazoa; phylum Chordata; class Mammalia; order Rodentia; family Muridae; genus Psammomys; species Psammomys obesus. The sequence goes on along the minus strand of NW_026593286.1, from coordinate 45,521,968 downwards.
CCCTCCCTCCCCTTTCTGCATGCATGCCACTCCCAAAGTCCACTGATAGGGGAGGTTCTCCTCTCCTTTCTGATCTTAGTCTATCAGTTCTCATCTAAAGTGGATGCATTTTCCTCTACTGTGGCCTGGTAAGGCTGCTCCCCCCTCAGGAAGAAGTGATCAACGAGCAGGCCAATCATATTATGTCAGAGGCAGTCCCTCTTCCCATTACTATGTAACCCACTTGGACACTGAACTGCCATGGGCTACACCTGTGCAGGGGTTCCAGGTCATCTCCACGAATAGTCCTTGGTTGGAGTATGATTTTCTGGGAAGTTCCCTGTGTTCAAATTATCTTGTTCTGTTGCTCTCCTTGTGGAGTTCCCGTCCCCTCCAGCTCTTACTATTTCCCACTTCTTACATAAAATTCCATTCACTCTTCCCATCAGTTGGCCATCAGACTCAGCATCTGCTTTGACAGTCTATACTGCAGAGGCTTTCAGAGGCCCTCTGTGGCAGGTTCCAAGGTTGTTTCCTGTTTTCTTCTGGCTTTCAGAGGCCCTCTGTAGCAGGTTCCGAGGTTGTTTCCTATTTTCTTTTTCTTCTGATGTCCATTCTCTTTTCCTTTCAGGATGGGGATTGAACATTTTAGTTAAGGTCCTCTCTTTTGCTTAGTTTGTTTAGATGTACAGATTTTAGTGGGTTTATTCTATGTTGTATGTTTATATGAGTGAGTATATACCATGCGTGTCTTTTTTGCTTCTGGGACAACTCACTCAGGATGATCCTTTCCAGGTCCCACCATTTACCTGCAAATTTCATGATTTCCTTATTTTTCATTGCTTAGTAATACTCCATTGTATAGATGTACCACAGTTTCTGCAACCATTCTTCAGTTGAGGGGCATCTGGGTTGTTTCCAGCTACTGGCTATTACAAATAAAGCTGCTACAAACATGGTTGAGCAAATGTCCTTTTTGTGTACTTGAGCCTCTTTTGGGTATATGCCTAGGAGTGGTATGGCTGGATCTTGAGGAAGCACTATTCCTAGTTGTCTCAGAAAGCGCCAGGTTGATTTCCAGAGTGGTTGTACCAGTTTACATTCCCACCAGCAGTGGAGAAGGGTTCCCCTTTTTCCACAACCTCTCCAGCATGTGTTGTCCCTTGAGTTTTTCATCTTGGACATTCTGATGGGTATAAGGTGAAATCTCAGGGTTGTTTTGATTTGTATTTCCCTAATGGCTAATGAGGTTGAGCATTTCTTTAAGTGCTTCTCTGCCATTTGATATTCCTCTACAGAGAATTCTCTCTTTAGCTCTGTTCCCCATTTTTTAAGTGGATTACTTGGTTTATTGTTTTTCAGCTTGTTTAGTTCTTTATATATATTGGATATGAGTCCTCTGTCAGATAAAGGGTTGGTGATGATTCTTTCCCAATCTGTAGGCAGTCGCTTTGTTTTGATGACGGTGTCCTTTGCTTTACAGAAGCTTTTCAATTTCATGAGGTCCCATTTATTGATTGTTGCTCTTAGAGCCTGTGCTGTTGGTATTCTGTTCAGGAAGTTTTCTCCTGTACCAATGATTTCTAGGGTATTCACCACTTTTTTTTCTAGCCGATTTAGTGTGTCTGGTTTTATGTTGAGGTCTTTGATCCACTTGGACTTCAGTTTTGTGCAGGGTGATAAGTATGGATCTATTTTCATTTTTCTACATGTAGACATCCAGTTGGACCAGCACCATTTGTTGAAGATTCTATCTTTTTTCCATTGTATGGTTTTGGCATCTTTTCAAAAATCAGGTGTCCATAAGTGTGTGGGTTTATTTCTGGGTCTTCTGTTTGATTCCATTGATCCACCATTCTGTTTCTGTGCCAGTACCATGCAGTTTTTATAACTGTTGCTCTATAGTACAGCTTGAGATCAGGGATGGAGATACCTCCAGAAGATCTTTTATTGTAGAGGATTGTTTTAGCAATTCTCGGTTTCTTGTTATTCCATACGAAGTTGAGAATTTTTCTTTCCAAGTCTGTAAATAATTGTGTTGGTAATTTGATGGGAATTGCATTAAATCTGTAGATTGCTTTTGGTAAGATGGCCATTTTTACTATGTTAATCCTGCCAAGCCATGAGCATGGGAGATCTTTCCATCTTCTCATATCTTCCTCTAATTCTTTCTTCAGAGACTTGAAATTTTTTTCATACAAGTCTTTGACTTGCTTGGTTAGAGTTACACCAAGGTACTTTATGTCATTTGTGGCTATTGTGAATGGTGTTGTTTCTCTAATTTCTTTCTCAGCCCTTTTGTCTTTTGTATACAGGAGTGCTACTTATTTTTTTGAGTTAATTTTGTATCCGGCCACTTTGCTGAAGGTATTTATCAGCTGTAGGAGTTCCCTGGTAGAGTTTTTGGGGTCACTCATGTATACTATCATATCATCTGCAAATAGTGATAATTTGACTTCTTCCTTTCCTATCTGTATCCCCTTGATCTCCTTCAACTGTCTTATTGCTCTAGCAAGGACTTCCAGCACTATGTTGAAGAGATATGGAGAGAGTGAGCAGCCTTGTTTTGTCCCTGATTTCAGTGGGATTGCTTTAAGTTTCTCTCCGTTCAGTTTGATGTTGGCTATAGGCTTGCTGTATATCGCCTTTACTATGTTAGATATGTGCTTTGTATCCCTGATCTCTCCAGTACTTTAAACATGAATGGATGTTGGATTTTGTCAAATGTTTTTCAGCATCTAGGGAGATTATCATGTGGTTTTTTTCTTTCAGTTTGTTAATATGGTGGATCACATTGATGGATTTCCGTATATTGAACCACCCCTGCATACCTGGGATGAAGCCTACTTGGTCATAGTGGATAATATCTTTGATGTGTTCTTGGAGTCGGTTTGCAAGTATTTTGTTAAGTATTTTTGCATGAATGTTCATAATGGAGATTGGCCTGAAATTCTCTTTCTTTGTTGAGTCTTTATGAGGTTTAGGTACCAATTGACTGTGGCTTCATAGAATGAGTTTGGTAATGTTCCTTCTGTTTCTATTTTGTGGAATAGTTTGAAGAGAATTGGAGTTAGCTCTTCTTTGAAGGTCTGGTAGAATTCTGCGCTGAAGCCATCTGGTCCTGGGCTTTTTTTGGATGGGAGACTTTTGATGACTGCTTCTATTTCTTTGGGGGATATAGGACTATTTAATTGATTTACCTGGTCCTGATTCAGCTTGGGTAAGTCAAATCAATCAAGAAAATTGTCCATTTCATTTAGATTTTCAAATTTTGTTGAGTATAGACTTTTGAAGTAAGTCCTAATGATTGTTTGTATTTCCTCAGTGTCTGTAGTTATGTCCCCCTTTTCATTTCTGATTTTGTTGATTTGGGTTGGTGTCTCTCTGCCTTTTAGTTAGCTTTGCTAAGGGTTTGTCGATCTTGTTGATTTTCTCAAAGAACCAGCTCTTGGTTTCATTGATTCTTTGAACTGTTTTATTTGTTTCTAATTGATTGATTTCAGCCCTGAGTTTGATTATTTCCAGCCATCTATTCCTTTTTGGTGTGTCTGCTTCTTCTTTTTCTAGGGTTCTTAAGTGGGCCATTAAGTTGCTTGAATGAGCTGTCTCGAATTTCTTCTTGAAGGCACTTAGTGCTATGAACTTTCCTCTTAGCACTGCTTTCATTGTGTCCCACAAGTTTGGGTATGTTGTGTCTTCATTTTCATTGAGTTCTAGAAAGGCTTTAATTTCTTTCTTTATTTCTTCCCTGACCCAGCTGTCATTTAGTAACAAGTTGTTCAGTTTCCATGTGTGTGTAGGCTTTTTGCTATTTCTGTTGTTGTTGAGGTCCAGCTTTATTCCATGGTGATCAGACAGGATACAAGTGATTATTTCAGTCTTCTTGTATCTGTTGAGGCTTGCTTTGTGACCAACTATATGGTCTATTTTGGAGAAGGTTCCATGAGGTGCTGAGAAGAAGGTAAATTCTTTTGTGTTTGGGTGTAAAGTTCTGTAAATGTCTGTGAGGTCCATTTCATTCATGACCTCTGTCAGAGATATTGTTTCTTTGTTTAATTTCTGTTTTGTTGACCTGTCGTTTGTTGAGAGTGGGGTGTTGAAGTCTCCCACTATTAATGTGTGGGGATCTATATGTGGTTTAAATTTTATCAATGTTTCTTTTACAAATGTGGGTGCTCTTATATTTGGGGCACAGATGTTCAGGATTGTGATGTCTTCCTGGTGGAATTTTCCCTTGATGAGTATGAAGTGTCCTTCCTCATCTCTTTTTATTAATTTTGGTTGAAAGTCTATTTTGTCAGATATTAGAATGGCTACTCTTGCTTGTTTCTTGGGTTCATTTGCTTGGAAAGTCGTCTTCCAACCTTTTACCCTCAGGTAATGTCTATCTTTGTGCCTTAGGTGTGTTTCTTGTATGCAACAGATTGCTGGGTTTTGTTTATGTATCCATTCTGTTAATCTGTGTCTTTTTACTGGGGAATTGAGTCCATTGATGTTGAGAGAGATTAATGACCAGTGGCTATTAGGTCCTTTTATTTTGAAGTTGGCTGTGTTCATAAGGTTGTATGCTTGGTTGCTTTTTGTTTTACTGTAGTAAGGTTAATTATTTCCTGTTTTTTCTTGACAGAAGCTAATTTTCTTGGGTTGTATTTTCCCTTCCAGTGTCTTCTGTAATGCTGGATTTGTGTGTAGGTATTGTTGAAATTTGTTTTTGTCATTGAATATCTTGTTTTCTCCGTCTATGAGGACTGAGAGTTTTGCAGGGTATAGTAGCCTGGGTTGACATCTGTGTTCTCTTAGGGTCTGCGTGATATCTGTCCAGGCCCTTCTGGCTTTCATAGTTTCTGTTGAAAAGTCAGGTGTGATTCTAATGGGTTTGCCATTATATGTTACTTGGCCTTTTTCCCTTGCAGCTTTTAGTATTTTTTCTTTGTTCTGTATACTTAGTGTTTTGATGATTATGTGGCGGGAGGATTTTCTTTCCTGGTCAAATTTGTTGGGTGTCTGTAGGCCTCCTGTATCCTTATTGGCTTCTCCTTTAACTCCTTTAACTCCTTAACATTGAAATTTTCTTCAATGATTTTGTTGAAAATATTTTCTGGGCCTTGGAAAAGGGAGTCTTCTTTTTCCTCTATTCCTATTATTCTTAGATTTTGTCTTTTCATATTGTCTTGGATTTCTTGGATGGTCTGTGTCAGGAATTTTTTGGATTTAACATTTTCTTTGACAGATACGTCGATTTCTTCCATTGTATCTTCTACACCTGAGATTTTTTCTTCCATTTCTTGTATTCTGTTGGTTATGCTTACCTCTATAGTTCCTGTTTTCTTCCGTAAATTCTTCCTCTCCATTATTTCCTCCATTTGTGTCTTCTTTAATTTTTCTAGTTCTATCTTCAGGTCTTGAGTTATTTTGTTTACTTCCTTCACCTGTCTGATTGTATTTTCCTCTTTTTCTTTTAGTTCCTTCAACTCTGTCTCTTTTATTTCTTTCAGTGATTTAATTATTTCTTCTCTGAAGGCCACAAGCTGTTTGGCTGCATCTTCCTGTATTTTTCACGGATGGCCCTAATCTGCTTGTCTTTATCTTCCTCCATTTCTTTACAGATAGCCATGATCTGTTTGGTTTTATCTTCCTCTAATTCTTTATGTATTTTATTTGTTTCCTCTATTATCCTCTTCATCAACATAGATGTAAGGTCATCTTCTTGATTTTCTATTATGCTGTATTGTTCAGGGTTGTTCGCCTCTGGATGGCTGGGTTCTGGAGATGCCATATTGCTCTGTCTTTTGTTGGTTGAGCCTTTACGCTGACCTCTACCCATTGGGCTGATTTAGGTGTTGGCTGTTAGTTTCTGTGCTTCCTGGAGTCCTGAGGTAGGGAGTATCCCCTTGCCCGGAAGATGATTTTTTCCTGAAGGAGTCCTTCTCTGCTTTTTGGTTATGGTCACTGTATGGCCAGTGTTTCTCAGGAGTTGCCACTGCTCACCTCAGGTTTATAGCTCTGAGTAGTAGCTGTGGTCTGTGTTAGGCAGGGGGGATCTCCTCTTACCCATAGAATTTCTCAAGACAGCTGCCCCACTGCTGGGTTTCTTGTTATAAATTTAGTGTGCTGCTGCTCACTAAATTTCCATGTACAGTCCTCTTGAAGAACCTGCTGATTCCCTAGCTGTGGGGTTTTCTCCCAACAGGGAAACTCAGTCTGTTATCCTGGGGCACACAGTTCTGTCCGGGAAAGTGGGAGGTGCACTCAGTAAGTCTCTGGGCCAGAGGCTGATTGCTCCGCTCTGGACCTGGAGAATGTGCACCTAGGTTGAGTTGGTGCCTGGGGGCACTGCTCTGGTCTGGAGGCTGGGTGCCTCACTGTGGACCAGAAGCTGTGTGTCTCTGTCTGGGATGGCAGCTGCAGACACTGCTCTGGTCCAGACGCTGTGGTTGCAGCCCTCTTGAAGGACCAGGGATTCCCACAGTTTTGACAGTCTAGCTAGGTATAACTAGTTGATCCTTGGTACAATATCTGAGGCCTGCTGTAATGGCTCTCTGGGTTTTGTAAGTCTGAGGATGCAGCTGTGTGTCCCAGTGCCCTAGGGGAACTCAATAATGGCGGCAGAGCACAGCGCTCCTGCCTGCACTAGAGTCTGCTTGAGTCCAGGAAGTGTTTTGGTGCTGGGTGTCCTAACCGTTAGATCTGCTGACCCCCTCCACTGGGGGTTTCCTCCTGCCAGAGACATGCAATCTGGTGCCCTGGTGCCCTGGTGCCCTGGTGCCCGCAGTTCTATCTGAGGGGGCGAATCAGGCGCGCAGGCAGGGCTCCGTGCAGGAGCCTGGGTCGGCTCTGGGTCCAGGCTGGCTCTTGGGGCACCCGCAGAACCCGAGTCTTTTCCAGGGGATCTCTGGGTAACCTGAGGTCGGTCCCAATTGTTTCCTGCTCCGTGGGGTTATCTCTCGACTGGGAAATCCAGTCTATGATGTTGTGGGCCCACAGTTCAATCTGGGACAGTGACCAGATCGCGCTGGCGTGTAGCTCTGGGCTGGCAACCAAGCGCCTGGCGGAACTGGGATCTCTTTCCGTGGTTTAGCCGGGTGAGTTAAAGCTGATTGAATCCCCCACCGTGGGGTATCTTCTCACCTGTGAAACACAATCCCTTGTGTTTTATAGCCACTAGTTCTGATTGCTGGTCACTGTGCCAATCCTGCTGTGCTGCTCCTCAGAATGAGAGTCCTCCCGGCACCACCATCTTGCCCTGCCTCTTGGTTTGTTCATTCTTAATGAATGAATATGGCACAAGTTATCCATTCAACATTTGAAACATACTTATCTTTTAATTTGGGACTTTGTTAGGTAGAAATGCTTATCTGTATATCCACTTATGAATGTGTCTCTCATTCCCATTAAGTGAAGCTTTTTTTTTTGCATCAGATAGAAATCATTACCACTAAGAAGTGCCGGAGCCTGCAGGCAGAGTCACACAGTTCCTGAGTAGGGAGTGAGGATTGAAAGAAAGCAAATGACACTACTCACTGGATCGGCTCAAGAGGGCTGTCAGTAAGACTGCAGCCTGACTTTATTCCACAATTCCTTTTTTATAGGCAAAGCAAAAACAAGTCACAATAATACAAGAAAGAAGTCTGTGGAACTGCCAAACTTGTTTTCTAAAACTACTTCCCTATAGCAGATATGGTCCAAGGTCAAACAAACAAGTTTTAAGGAACTTGGCGAAACTTCCTTTTCTCTGTCTCAAGGTGAAGGCTAGGATGACAACATCTTTTTCCATAGAAACAAACAAACAAACAAACAAAAAAAACCTGATTGTTGACAATCAAGAAGCTCTCCACAAAGAAGAACTGAACTTGGAGTCCTGAGTCCCTGCTGGTGCACATAGAGCAGAACCCTCCACCTATGGCTTGGGGAGGAAGACTGTAAGATCCAGGGCAAGAGGATGCCTTCTGTGAAATAGTGGTGTTTTTAATATGGCAGGGTAGAGGGATTCATAAGATTTCAACAATGCTGTGGCCTAAACAAGACCTATATAATGATGTCAGTGTGGATGAGAAAAATCTCATTAGGCCCTCTTCACAGATGAAAACTTAAAGGAATCTAAAGGCTTCTAAGAGAGGGAGATCAGTTTTCCCCAGTGATAAACTCCCTGGTGGGTTATCCAATAGTAAGTTATCCAAAACCAAGTGCTTAGTTGTAAACATACATACATATAGGCAACAATAAATGGACTGAGGAGATTGCATTTGTGTGTGTGTGTGTTAGTCTGTGTTGTGAACAACAACCGTAACTAAAAAGAGGTCATCAATTTGTGAGGGGATGAGGTCATAGAAGGAGTTGGTAGGGGAGGGAAGGGTGGAAATGATGTACTCACAATATGTATATATTAAACTCTCAAACAGATAAAATTAAACTATAAATGCATAGACCTTGTGTGTCATATTATGAGATGTAAACACATTTGATGGGGACTGTTTCTAGGTGTAGAATTATTAAATACAGAACAAAAAGACATCCAGCTTTAGTAATTATTACCAAACAATTTCCAAAGTAGATGTATTAAGTTATGTTTTCATTAACAATCTATTAAACACTATATATTTGTAAAGAGCCAGTGCAGGTAACATTTGCATACAATATACATATACATTATATGTGTGTGTGTCTGTATTGTGAAGCTTAAAGTCCACATTTTAAGCAACACTCTAGCCAGGAATGAAAAAGAGTGCAGATTCAGCCTTATATCTTTCTAGTCATTGGATTTAAAAAAATATGTTCTAAAGAGTTACTGTGCTGACTTTGTGGATCCCAAGGAAATAGTATTGGGTTCATAGAATGTGTTCCAATAAACAATTTGAAAGTAGTTTATTGAAACTGTTGGTTTGTTCTCATGCTTTCTTGCAGCCAATTTCAGCACATAAACCGAAGTGCTGTAATCCTGTTGTGAAAACAATAACTGTAAGATTTTGATATGCTTGCTTTCTGTAAATGGCATTTAATGATGATGGCCTCCACACTATGGTGGGCTCTGTCACTATACACAGTACTTCTATTGCATATCTTTTGCTGCCCTATGTTGGAGTCCCTGTCTGCAATGGGAAAAGTGTCCTTCCTTAAGTAAGAAAACCCTGTGACTATAAAGGTAGTACAAGCATAAAAGCAGCACTGATGCTATTTTGACTTTTTCTGAGAACAGCTGGCTAGTCTTGATATCACATTCCTTTTGTTAAATGTTTAACACTGGGAGCTTTCCCATTTTATGTAAATTAGAATTATAATCTTCTAAACATGTTTCCATTTGTTGAATTCTGGGTTAAGAGTAATTAATAATACAACAAAGAATAATGTTTTCATACTAAACTGCAATACATGCCTATAAATTTGGGTTCTTACCAAGGAGGCAATGGGTAAAATCTCACTGTGCGTGAATTGAATCTAAAAGTGGAAAAACTCATAACAGAATTTTCAAATTTTAGAAAATAGTAGTCAGTGAATCATCCTCATCCCCACTCATTTTAGAGATGATATACTGAATGCTATACAATGAAGTTACTTGGAAAAAATCCAAAGGACTCATACATGGAGGAAAATTGTGAATTTTCACCTTTCAAATTAATTTGAATAGTTTCATTTACTTAAATTATGATGATTCACATCTAACCCAATATTTCTAGAATCAAAATCATATCCTGGAGACTATACAGTATTGTTGGCAAGGCCATAATTCTATCTACTTGATTCAGAGTTTACTTTAACACTCAATATCTAAGTGGCTCTCAGCAATCTACTCAACTTCTTGGAGACCTAGTTCCCTATTTATAAAAAAAGTGATACCTATTTCAAGGGTGTGTGAATATTAAAATATATTATTTATGACATATTAGTTAACTCAGGGTCTAGACACAACATGATCGCCACAAATGGTAGTCTTTTGAAGCTAACTACCAATAATTCAAACAAAGAAGGCACATCATTCGTTCCTTTTAAAAATGGACTATTTCAAACCTATTGCACAATTAAGTGAAATGGAACCAAGCTGAGGCACTTTAAGTTAATTTTGCCGCCTTAAAGATCAGAATGTGTGTAAAATAGTAAGATATCCAGTTTTAGAATGCATTGAAATAGAATAATGAAGTGAAAATACTGGGGCCAAATTTTCTAAATTGAGTAGTTCTGATTTTTTTTTTTTTGGCTTTTACAATGGACCTTGTCTATCAGAATGTGTGTATGTGTGTGTGTGTGTGTGTGTGTGTGTGTGTGTGTGTGTGTGTGTGTGTGTG
>NW_026593286.1:45474970-45511702 GCF_907164565.1 Psammomys obesus | reverse complement strand
GTGTGTGTGTGTGTGTGTGTGTGTGTGTGTGTGTGTGTGTGTGTGTGATGTTATGGTGTAGTGTATATATTTGTCACAAACTAAGTCAACATACAGATCATGTGCTTCATAATAACTGTTCTTAGGAGTTTGCTGTTACAATTGTTCAACTGACATCAGATAGAGTACCCTCTAGAAATATTGTTCTTTGTTACTACCTATGCAGGAGAAACACAGCAATGCAATCCCTGAAGAAATACAGAGGGGATTCACCACCTCAGCGCTGAGTTCACATTCTCCAACAAGCTGCTTGAAAAGAATGCCAATAGCTGCTAAAAGTATTTGAGACCCTGGTCTCGAATTTTGCAAATTCTTGGACTTTATGTTCCTAAAAACATAGATAGGAGTGACAGAATATATGGGGGGAAAGTTAGAAACAACTATTTTTTTCCCCTGTTTTTCTAGAAATTGGGATTTTTGCATTCTGAGGGAAATTACTGCATGAGCCCTTCAGCTGTGGAAATTGATATCAAGGGTCCTAATTAGAAATGAGGTATCTAAAAAGCTATAACTACAAGGATAAACTAGTTTGGACTATTATGGAAAACTTAATCTATGTAGCCAGAAGAATAATGATTCTGTAAGGTACATAGTTTCTAGTTTCTGAAATAAACAAAAACAAAAACAAAATAATAACAACAAAATTTGCTTTTCAAAGTGTGGATTTGGATGTCTACAAATGTCTAATTTGTTGTTCTGCCTGTGTATAGCATTTAGGAAAGGACCTTTACATTCCTTGTGAGTGTTCTGTTGGAACTACAGGGAGAGGAAAGGTATGTCCATATTGAGTGGACCTTGCCAGTGTTACTTTCTCTGAGAAGATAAAGCTTGAAACAGGAAATAAATCCTTAGTCTGGAAACAGGGAAGGGATGCCTTTATCTTCATAGTATTGACTTTTTTGGATCTTGTTATTGGTGAGTCTCTACCTACATTTAGAGAGACACTTTGGAAAAATAATCTGTTTTACAGGAAGAAATGAAAAGACAACCTTAACTGTCAGCAACCCTGGAGCCACATAGAACAACCCTTCTAAAAGCTGTGTGCGCTGATTTGTGCACAAGTTGCTTTTATTCCTGCCCTTCATTTAGCGTTTGTCAAAATCAAGGTTATGATGCCTAACCGTCAATAAGGAAGAGACAGTGTGACCACTTTCAAAAACTATTTTGAGAGTTAAGTCAGCAAAGTCAAGATGTTCTAATAGTTTAGAAACAAAATATTGTTGTTAGGGTGGAAGGACTGGCATTCTAACACAGACCAAATTAAAGATAAGAAACTAGCAAATATCCTTGGGTCCAAAAAGAGGAACTAAGATATGGACCCACCAGGAATTATGATGTTGACAAAGGTATGTTAACAGAGTAGAGTGGCAGTTCCACAGTTAGTAAGTATCAAGAAAACTTTATATTTCTAGTTTATAATTTCATTTATGTACACAAACAGTGAAAGCTTCACAAAGAGCTAATTGTGTTTATTAATAAAGGAAGGGAACCTATCCCCAGCACTCACATAAGTAACAAAAAGCAATAACAACCCAACAGCTAAGCAAGCAAAGATATTGATTACGCAGAAGTGATAAAAGGCTGTATAAATACAGCTTTATTTATGTGTTCACAAAAATGCATTCTCAAGTATTGTAGTATATTGAAACAATGAACCTTATTTTCAAAGTTTATATTTAGATGCATGTGTATGAGCTAGTATGAGTGTGTGCAGCAGCCCAGGGAGGCCAAAAGAGGGCATTTAATTACATGGAGCTCACATCACAGGAGGTTGTGGGCTTTTGGAATCAAACCCAGGTTCTCTGGAAGAGCTGAAATATCTCTCTAGGCCCAAGAATGGATATTTTTATAACTCAGAATATGATGGCCAGAAAAATCGAGAAGAATAGATTAAAATTTTTTTTTTGTTTTAACCCTATTTCTTTTCCAGTTATATGAGCTTTTTTATTTAATACATCTACTGCAATGTAAGAGCATCAGTTTCTAGAGACAAATGCTCTTCAGGGGAAATCTTTCCATGAATATTTCTGTGCCTGTGAGTTTGAGTTCTCTACATTAATAATAGAAATTAGAAATTAAAGAATGAACCTCTCTCTATATATATATATATAATATTATATAATAATAAATATAATATTATATATTGTAATTATAATATATAATTATATATAATATTGTATTATAATATATTATAATTACAATATATAATCATATATAATATATTATCTATTAATATATAATATATAATAGTATAATATATATAGTATTATAATATATATACTATAGTGACTTACAAACTGTGGACCCACTGATATCTTGGCTATCTGCCAACGTAGCAATGTTCAGTCCATAAAGCTGAATGTCTCAGCTGGTCTTCAATATACACAAGAATCTCACACAAGTAGGCCCTAATGCCAATGAATGATTTAATTTGCTAGAGGGTCAGAGGACGCAGAGAAAGAGCAAAAGCTTCCTTCTCTCATGTTCTTATCTAAGTTTCTATTAGAAAAGGTGACCCAGATTAGAGGTGTGTCATCCCACCTCAAAGATCTGGATTAGAAGTAGATCTTCCCACATCAAATTAAACAGAAATCCCCCACAGTTGTACCCCTCATTTTGAGGTTTTAGTTAATTGCAGATGCTAACAGCAAGATGCCTGTTAGCATCACCCAAAGGAAAGATCTCTGGGTGAACTTTTTCTTTTTTAAATTTAATTATTACTATTAGTACTCTCTCCCTCTTTACCTCTCTCCTTCTCCTTCTCCCCCCTTCAGTGTGTGTGTAAACACATAGAAAATGAAAGGCAATTTTCTGTAGTCAGTTCTCTCTTCCCACCTTTACATTGGTTCTGGGATGGAACTATGGTCTTCAGGCTTGTATGGTAAGCAGTTTTCCTCTACTAAACATCTTACTGGCTTTGGGTGGGTTTTCTCTCTCTCTCTCTGTTTCTATCCCCTCTTTTGTGCTCCTTTCACTCTCAGTAAATAAACAAACAAAACACATATATACACACTTTGTGTCCTTTGCAGTATTCCTTCCAGTTTCAGCAGGTTTTAGTACTGAGCAAGAATAAAATGCAAGGTTTTTCTTTTTATTAATGAGCTGAGGTCATAATTTTGACTGTAAGGTAAAATGTCATCTTGCTGGTCAGAACTGGTCAGAATGAAATTTGGTGCCTCATGAAATTTCATGACACTGTCACCCATCTTCCCAACTAAAGCTAAAACATTCCTAAATATTATAAATTGAAGAAAGCAGTAACATTAAGAAGTACACTGAAAATAAGGCTTCATATATTTCACCCTGTGGTAAAAACACAAACCTAACAGTTGATAGAATTAGAATGTGGAGCATTTGGTTTTCAAGAGATGCTTGGGCTTTATTTGCAGATAATTAACATAAAATCTTCAGTAGGTATGATTCATTTTGCAAATACAGTAAGTTTTATCACTTAATATTCACAACAAGCCTCCTACAATATAGAAATAGAGTCTCTAGAGAGTAACAGGGAAATGAAACCACACATTGTTGCAAGGCAGGCTGCTTTACAGTTGGTACTCTCCAGAATTCAAGATTCTGTTAGCATGGGGGCTTATACCTTGAACTGAAAGTAATGATGGTCATTCCTGGGTGCAAAAAGGTCAGGGCTTGAAGATTCATATTCTTAGACTGGCAATACCTTCATTCCAGTGACTATTCCACCTGCCCTCAGTCTCTAAGTTTCTTCAATAACATTAACCTTTCGTTTTCTCATTTTCTTCTGTTTCCTAGGCCCATTTTCTGCCATCTTGGTGTCTTTCTAGGGCACTCTGGCATTAAAGCAAACAAATATTAATCATATTTGATTACTTTTAAATAAACCCTGGAGGATTGGGAAAAACACCTGGTTAAAAAAGATAAAAAGCAAAACAAATAAAAACAAACAAGCAAACAAAAACCATGAGCTATCTTTAGAACCTAATCGAATCCATAGAATAGAGTGTCCACTCACTTTTTTTTTAAAAAAGTGTGTCACTTCATGATGGCTCAAGATTAAAGATACTCATTGTTTACCAAGTCTGAGGATTAGAGTTCAAATCATGAGAACTATATCATGGAAAGAGAGAACAAACTTTCACAAGTGGTCATCAGACCGCCACAGCCACCCATACTAATGAAATGAATAAATGCATTTTTAAAGATTTCTTATTTTTTCTCTTGGATATATTATAAACTGTCTTCTTTGGACATCTGTTTCGCACCACCTCTTCTACCCCATATTGCTTCTCTTTCTTACCAAAACAAAATATTCTGATATGGGGAGGAAAATTTTTGTGGTGAAAACAAGCAGGCTCTAGAATTGTATTCAATAATAAAGTAAATACATGACTTATTTATGCTTATTAATTTGTGAACTCTTACCATGTCTCCTTTATTCAGCTATGAGGAAGAGCATTAAGACAGTTCACAACTGAATAGAGAAGCAAACTTTTGGGAAGACCCTGCTATTAAGGCTGCAATCAACCATGTCCAGATAGCTCTTCACGCTCAGGGCAAAATGGAGGACTCTCTTTTCCAGTGGGGCTTCCTCATCTCTGCCTGACCTTATCTGGAGAGCGTGGCTAGGCACAGAGGCCTGGTCTTGCTAGGAGGATGACTCTGCACAGAGCCTCCTGAAAGCATTATGTGACTCAGTACACAAGTCCTGTTTTTTCCCAGGCCCATTTGATAATTAGCTACTGGGTTATGACCAATTGTCCTTCTTGTCCCTATTCCTAAGAACATTTATATATGTTACCCTTAACACAATGAAATGAGATGCCTCTCTAAGCTGAGACCTGGAAGTCTTTTCTGTAATACTTGCAGCCATCCAAACCCTAGTCATCACTTCTGCTCCCTTTGTTCTCATGGGCTGGTGGCCAACAACCCCTGGGGAAAGGGAGGACTATATAAACTAAGCATATAAAATTCTCAGTTACCAGAAATACTCACCTGTACTATAAGCCTTTGAGGTTAGTTTTAAAAATATTGGTCATACATGTATTGCAAACTTGGGTCTGAATTTTCCAAATATAAAAAAGATGGTATAAACATGATTATTCTCAATAGCAAATTTCTCCACATAAGCTTTGCTAATGAAAACCAGAATTGTCTTTATCAATGAAACGTGTTAGACTGTCCGTAGTGGGTGGATCATTTATCAGTACGGCTTCTTTACTGTTTATTTCACTTCAGCAATGCTGCCGCTACTGCTGAAGTGTAAGCCAGAGAGTCAATTTGCATTCTGTGGAGTAACAATTTAATGCAGAAACATACAATTTATTTAAGTACTCCATAGCCTGGCATGCAAGAAGAAGTGACTCTGCCCAGGAATGCTCACTGAAGAGACCACAGCTTTCTAAATTTCAATATATCTTCTTGTCACCTCAACTCAGCTAGCTTGAATATTCCAGGCTTGAAAGAAATTAGATCTACTGGGAAATCAAGCCTCTAGACCTCACTGAGATGAAAGATTCAATACTTTGCTTTTCCCCCAACCCCTTAATATTTCTCTGAGAATCAGAAGAAATAATATTAAACTCACTGCAGTGTTTTGAATTCTTAGTATTATTTATATTCACCAAAACAATATAATAAGTTAGGAATTGTAAACAAAATAGGTATACTGGTTTTTATTCAGGTTATTGCACAAATAATTGCCCACCCTTTGCACATATGTTCAAGAGTTATTGAGATATATGTACCAGAGACAGAAAACATAAATACTCAAATATAAACTTCATTGTTGATAGAGATGAACAGGAAAGGTAGACTGAAAATATGACCACAGCAGGACCTGTGTGAATATCACATTCAAACTATCCAGCCTTCCACCCCTTCTCCTCTAAGGAATTCCTGCTTTTCTTAAATTTATTATTTATTAATTACAGTTTATTCACTTTGTATCCTTCATCCCCTCTTAATCTCACCCTCCCTTCCTTATCTCCTCCCATGCCCCTCCCCAAGTCCACTGATAGTGGAGATCTTCCTCCCCTTCCCTGTGACCCTAGCCTAACAGATCTCAACAAGACTGGTTGCATTGTCTTCCTCTGTGGCATGGTAAGACTGCTCCCTTCTCAGGGAGAGGTGATCAAAGAGCCAGCCACTGAATTCATGTCAGAGACAGCCCCTCTTCCCCTTACTAGAAACCCACTTGGAGACTGAGCTGCCATGGGCTACATCTATGCAGGGGTTCTAGGTTTTTCCATGCATGGTGCTTAGTTGGAGTATCAGTCTCAGAAAAGACCCCTTTGCCCAAATTTTTTCGTTCTATTGCTCTTCTTGTGGAGCTTCTGTCCCCTCTAGGTCTTTCTCTCTCCTTTCTTTCATAAGATTCCCTGCACTCTACCCAAAGTTTGGCAATGAATATCAGCATCTACTTTGATACCCTGATGGGTAGAGTCTTTCAGAGGCCCTCTGTGGTAGGCACCTGTCCTCTTCCCTGTTTTATCCCTCTTCCAATGTTCATCCCATTTGCCTTTCTGAATGGGGATTGATCATATTATGCAGGAGGAATTCTGGCTTTAATAATTCTCACACCTTTACTGTATGGGAATGTAACTGAAGCTTCCTGAATTTCTTAAAACTGTATAAAGTTCTTTTTTGTACTCCTTATAAGTTTTAATGAAAGCAACATGTCTTAGTCAATGTTCTGTTGCTGTGGAGAGATACCATGGAGACCATGGCAATTCTTATAAAAGAAAAAATTTAATTGGGACTGGGTTCAGAGGTTTAGTGTCGTATTGTCATGGCAGGAAGCATGACATTATGCAGGTAGACATGGCTCTGGAGAAGGAACATAGAGTTCTATGCTTAGATTTGCAGGCAGAAGAAATAGAGAGACACTGAACTGCCTTGAGTGTTTGAAACTTAAAATCCCACTCCTGTGATACACTTCCCTGAGCAAAGCCACACCTCCTAACTGTGCCATATCTTGGTGACCAGGCATTTAAATTTATGAGCCTATGAGAACCATTTCTATTCAAACATCTATACAACATGATGTGCTGAATATATTCTGTGGTACAAAGTCCTTACATATTATGATCTAAAGGTACGGGAAGAGAGAAATACTCTACATCCTGTAATTAGGTCTAAGTCTTTTGAAGAGCCCGTGTCCCTGGGTAGTGAGCTGCAGTAGAACTTTCCAATTCCTCAGAGTCCCCTTCCCCCACATAACGCCAAACTCAGTTAGGCAGTTCAGGGCACAAATAGCCTCTTTCCTTCATGGGGAAAGATGGCTCTAAGTGACAGTGGAAATTTCCCTTCACCCATAAGGAAGGATGTGTGGAAGTTGAGGTGAATATTTTCTTTCCATTACAGGAATAGCTGAAGAGAGATGGAAGTGGGTATTCCTTATCCTATTTACGTAGACCCTTGATTTATTAAATATTTACCTTATTTTTTTATTTTTTGAGAATTTCATATAACAGCACTGTAGTTTTCCACCCCACACTCTCCCCACTCCACCTCTTTCCATATCTTCTTATTCCCTCTCAACTTCATGATATCTTCTTTATTATTAGTGTTTCTGTGTATGTGTGCTTGTGTGTTTGTATGTATGTGTGTGTGTGAAAGAGAGGAAGACAGAGAGACAGAGAAACAGACAATGAGACAGAGACACAACATATTGAGCCCGTGTAGTGCTGCTCATATATACATCTGTTGTTTAGAGCTGTCTACCTGAGATTGACCAAACATATCAGGGAAAGAATTATTCTTTATCAATAGGTATTAATTGCCTGTAGCTCTTTATTTAGGAGTGAGATCTTGTGAGACTTCTCCCATCTACATTAGGGTGACAACTCATATTATCATTTTGTTGGTGGTGTTTAAGTGAGCATATTGTTAAGATTCCAAGGATTCAATTTCCTTTGTCTTTTATATAATACACTACCTTGTAGCAGATGTTCTTACCTCTGGCTCTGACAATCTTTATGATCACTTTCAGTGGTGCTCTCTGTATAAAGTATAGAGGTGGTGTTATAGACATATCCATTAGAGTTAGATAGGTACAATTCAGTTAGTTATTTTTCTACATTTGACAAGTTGTGGGTCTTTGTAATAGTCCCTTTCTGCTGCATAAAGAAGATTCTTTGATGAGGTGTAAAAACTGCATTTATCTATGGATATATGAATGGTATTTTGAATGTAGCTGAAAATCGTGCTGGTTTAGGAATGTGTAATATTAGGTTTTTCTTTAAAGTTTATGGCCTTAACAGCACAGGTAGTTGGCCAGGTCTACAGTAACAGGCACAGAATCTATCCAATTGATCCCACATAGATGAGGGTTTACGGCCCCTCCCCACTCCCAAGCAAGTCAGGCTATCAAGCCATTTTCTCATAGCAAAACAAAATGTCCCAACACTTTGCTTTCTGCACCTGTCCTTCAAGGAAGAGAGTTTGAAAGTTTATTTGTGTGTATGTGTGTGTGTGTGTGTGTTGTTTTGTATTTTGTATTCTTATTTATTGGGAAAACCTTGTAAAGTTCTTAGAGGTAAAACTAAAAAACTGTGTCCCACCTCTCAAAACTGAATATCTGGAAATTTTTAACTCTCATTCATTCTCAGAAATTACAAACTGTTTTCCTGATCCAAAACTAGTTCCTGAAGAGGGTTCTACTAATGTTTTTTTTTTTTTTTTTTTTTTTTTTTTTGTTCTGGGAAGTGATTTTTTTTTAAACAATCTCCTTGTTTCACTTGCCAATTTGGAGGGAGACAGTTTGCCCTGTGATCTCATTCTTCTGATGAATGCCAGAAGAAGTCTTTATTCTTCAGTTTGTTTGGGATTTTACATCTTTTTAGAATGAATTGGCAATGTCTAATATCCTTACATGCCAACTCTGGAACTGAAATTCACAATAGTTTTTAATTCTTAATGTTCCCACTTGGACAGCTTCAAGAACATCTGGTGTCATTCTAATGCTTCTCCAATGGAAACTCAGAGATAGCAAACATGCTTTGGAACAATTTTATGTAGTTTACATGTGAGGTAAAGAAAGAAAAAAACCACCATTATCTTCTTTCTATCTGTTTTCCCAACATAGAATAGCCACAGAGGAAAGTCGGATATAACTATTTTCACTCTAGTGTGTTTGTAGCGATAACAATAGTACTCTAAGAGAGCAAGAGAATGGGTGACATTTTTGCCTGATATCAACATTTAAGACTATCTGTCTTATTCAAATGGAAAAAAGACAGGAGGATTACAAGCAAGGAGTCAGTTATGCTTCTCAGGCAAGAGATTCTTTTGTGTCATCTTTAAGAAAGCACAATTAAGTCACCTAAAGAGAGGACTCTTCTTTCTTTGCTTTCAGGGCAGTCCACACCTTTGATATTCCCAGTCCAATGACTGTACTGGACATGAGCTTATCTACTGAGCACAGTTTTTAAAAACAATGTACATGGGAGAGCTCTTGTCAAGAAGAACTATTGTTTATGGATAAACATTAAATTAGGTTACTTTTATGTTGAGATTGAGACAGGTTCTTCAATTTAAGATGTTCTTCAATTTAAACTTACTTCTGACCTTTTCTGTTTCTTGGGGAGAATTATGGAAGAAAAATTAGTGCACGTTGCAAGAGGGACCTTGATGGTAAGAACATAGGATAAGAGCTCCGAGAAGGTAGCGGTCAGGGTGCACCATTTCTGAAGGGCAGAACATCCCAAATTCCAAAGCTGGTGAGCAGATGGGTGACTGAAGCCAGAGCATCGGCTTTGATGCTTCCTGGACTAGAGGGAACAACTGGTGAGTTGGGACAGATTGGATTCAGGCCCCCCTCCGACATCTGGGTGGGCACTGCGAGTGGTGAACTGTCGACCCCCTGCAGCTCCCAGCTGCACCTTCCCTTGCTCAGCTTGTTCTAACTGCCAAACAGGGGACCCAAATCTGAAAGTAGAAAACTGTGGGCACTCTGAGCTAGTGAGTATGCAGGCCCTCTGCACTTTGCACACCCCCCTGCTAGTGAGTGCATGAGGAAACTCTGCTCTTTCCAGACATGTCTTTGATTTAGTGCTTCTGCAAGACAAGTTTGTACAGAGCCTCAGATGGGGGTCCGGCTGCACTAGCAGCAAGACATGGATCCCTCCCACCCACTGTGGGCAACATAAGGATCTCTGGGACAGTGTTCTCAACATTGAAGCCCCTGTTCTGTGGGTCTGCCAGCTGAATCCAGCCAAAAAAATTCCTAGAACCAAGATGGTTCAGCTCAAGCAGATCTGAACAATTGGAGCTCAATACCAAGACAGGCCTGTGGGCCACTGGGCCATTCAGGGGACCTGTGCATGTACACTGCACATGTGAAATGCACCAGCACCCCCAGCTGCTCTTAACCTCCTCCCTTACACTTCACCCATCCAGGCAGACACACCACACACACTCCTGCGCTTGCACACGTGGGCCTGTAACATTCCTCCCTCAGCTGCATCTGAAACACCAACACCCACTCTCAAACTGGTGGACCTCTCTCATCTTCCTAAAGAATACTCCAGACTCCAGAGACAGACAGACTCACTCTACAGTACAAGTTCCAGGAAGAAACAACAAAGGCTATTGACCATCAGATGGCTAGAGTCAAGTGTAAGAAGACATCCAACAAAAATCAGGACATTATGGCTTCAACAGCAACCCCCAAAATCAATGGATATTTAAATTCATCAGAAATACAGAAAAATGATTTTAAAGCTATGCTTATCAAGTTATTAGAGGTGCATAAAGAGGAAAGGAACAAAGCTCTCAAAGAAGTACAGGCAAATATAGCCACACAAATAGAGGCACATGAATCCACATTCAAACAAATGAAGGAAATGGTTCAAGACATGAGAACTGAATTAGAATCAATAAAGAAAACAAAAACAGAGAAAACCCTGGAGCTGGAGAACTTAGGGAAAAGATCAGGAGCCACAAAGGAAAGCATTACCAAGAGATGGAAGAGAGAATCTAAGGTGCTGAAGATACAATTACAGAAATTGATACATCTCTCAAAGAAAAAAAAAAATCGGAAAAGCCCCAAACACAAAACATCCAAGAAATCAAGGATGCCATGAAAAGACGAAATCTAAGAATAATAGGAATATACGAAAAAGAAAATTCCATGCTCCAAGGTCCAGAAAATATTTTCAAGAAAATCATAAAAGAAAATTTTCCAAATTTAAAGAGATGTCCTTAAACATAC
The DNA here is from genome assembly GCF_907164565.1 of Psammomys obesus. Taxonomy (NCBI): domain Eukaryota; kingdom Metazoa; phylum Chordata; class Mammalia; order Rodentia; family Muridae; genus Psammomys; species Psammomys obesus. Next base: position 45,500,472 of record NW_026593286.1, on the reverse strand, counting down.
AAGAGGCTTACAATACACCAAGTAGACTAGACCAGAGAAGAAACTGCTCATGTCACTTAATAGCCAAAACACTAAATATACAGAACAAAGAAAAAATATTAAAAGCAGCAAGGGAAATAGGACAAGTAACATACAAAGGTAGACCTATCAAAATCATGCCACTCTTCTCAACACAACTGTGAAAACCAGAAGGGCATGGGTAGATCATGCAGACTCTAAGAGAACACAGATGTCAAACCGGACTACTATATCGAGCAAAACTTTCAGTCAACATAGATACAGAAAACAAAATATTCCATGACAAAACTAAACTTAAACAATATATAAACAGCAACCCAACCATACAGAACATGCTAGAAAGAAACCTCTAATTTATTGAAATCAGCTAAACTCAAGAAAACTCAGGACATTGATAACCTTACCACACAAAATCAAAAGAAAACAAGCACACAAACACACTATCACCACCAATTCCACAATAAAAGGAACTAACATTCATTGGTCATTATTATCTATCAGCATCAAAGGACTCAAATCTCCAATAAAAAGACACAGACTAACAGAATGTTTGCAGAAACAGGATCCAACATACTTCTGCATCCAAGAAACACACCTTTGCAACAATGACAGGCACTACCTTAGAGTAAAGGGCTAGAAAAGGGATTTTCAAGCAAATGAACCAGAAAACAAGCTAGAGGGGCTATCCTAATATCTAATGAAACAGACTTTCAAACAAAAATAAATCAAAAAAATGAGGGACACTTCATTCTCATCAAAGGAAAAATCCACCAGGAGGATATCACAATCGGGAACATCTATGCCCCAAATACAAGAACACCTACCTTTGTAAATGAAACATTCTTAAAGCTCAAATCACACATCAATCCCAACACCTTAACACCTGGGAGACTTTAACTCTCCATTATCACCAAGGGAGAGATCATCTAAACAGAAGCTAAATAGGGAAATAATGACACTAACAGAGGTCCTAAGACAATTGGACCTAATATATATCTACAAAACTTTTCATCCAAACTCAAAAGATTATAACTTTTTTCTCAGCAACCCATGAAATCTTCTCCAAAATTGACCATAGAGTCAGACACAAAGCAAGCCTTAACAGATACAAGAAAAGTGAAATGATCCCTTGTATCTTATCAGACCACTGTGGCCTAAAACAAGACCTCAACAACAACAGAAATAACAAAAAGCCTACACATTCATGGAAATGAAACAATTCTCTACTCAACGACAGCTGGCTGGATCAGGGAAGAAATTAAAAAAAAGAAATTACAGATTTCCTAAAATTCAATGAAAATGAAGGCACAATTTATCCAAATTTATGGGACACTGCTTATTGCTAAGAGGAAAGTTCATAGCACTAAGTGCCTGCAGAAAGAAGTTTGAGACAACTTATACAAGCAACTTAATGGCACATCTGAAAGCCCTAGGAAAAAAAGAAGCAGACACATGCAAGAGGAGTAGACAGTTGGAAATCATCAAACTCAGGGCTGAAATCAATAAATTAGAAACATAAAACAATTCATTGAACCAATAAAACCAAGGGCTGTTTCTTTGAGAAAATCAAGAAATAGACAAACCCTTAGCCAAACTGACTAAAAGGCAAAAAGAAGCTATCCAAATCAGCAAAATCAGAAATGAAAAGGGGGACATAAGAACACACACTGTAGAAATTCAAAGAATCATTAGGTCTTACTTCAAAAGCCTATATGCCATAAAATTTGAAAATCTAAATGAAATGGACAATTTTCTTGATAGATTACATTTATAAAAGCTAAACCAAGATCAGGTAAATATATTAATATTAAACAGTCCTATATCTTGCAAGAAAAAAAAATACAGTCATCAAAAGTATAGAATCCGAAAAAGCCCAGATCCTGGTGGTTTCAGCACAGAATTCTACCAGACGTTCAAGGAAGAGCTAGCTCGAATACTCTCCAACATATTCCACCAAACAGAAATAGAAAGAGCATTGCCAAACTCATTCTATGGGGCCTTTGTAACCTTGATACCTAAACCACACAAAGACCCAACAACAAAGGAGAATTTCAGACCTATCTCTCTTATGAACATTGACACAAAGACATTCAATAAAATACTCAAAAACCAAATCCAAGAATACATAAAAGTTATCCACCATAACTAAGTAGGCTTCATCCCAGGTATGCAGGGATGGTTCAATATATGGAAATCCATCAATGTAATCTACCACATTAAAAAAAAAGAAGGAATAAAAACCACATGATCATCTCCTTAGATGCCAAAAAAGCATTTGACAAAATCCAACACCTATTCATGTTTAAAGATGTACAGAGATCAGGGATACAAGGCACATACCTAAACATAGTGAAGACAATATACAGCAAGCCTATAGCCAACATCAAATTAAATGGAGAGAAACTTAAATCAATCCCACTGAAATCAGGGACAAGGTAAGGCTGCCCACTCTCTCTGTATCTGTACAACATGGTACTTGAAGTCCTAGCTAGAGCAATAAGAGGAATACACATTAGAGAAGAAGAAGTCAAAGTATCACTACTTGCAGATGATATGATAGTATGATAGTATACATGAGTGACCCCCAAAATTCTACAAGGAAACTACTTCAGCTGATAAATGCCTTCAGCAAGTGGCTGGCTATAAAACTTACTAACTAAAAACAAACAAACCCAGTAGCCCTCATGTAAACAAAAGACAAAAGGGCTGAGAAAGAAATTAGGGAAACACACCTTTTACAATAGCCACAAATAATATAAAGTACCTTGGTGTGTCTCTAACCAAACAAATGAAAGACCTGTATATAAAAACCTTCAAGTCTCTGAGAAAGAAACTGAAGGAGATAACAGAAGATGAAATGATCTTCCATGTTTATTGATCAATAGGATTAATATTGTGCAAATGGTCATCCTACTAAAAACAAACTAGAGATTCATTGAAATTCCCATCATAATACCAATACAAATCTTTACAGAACTTGAAAGAGCAATTCTCAATTTCATACGGAAAAACAAAACAGAATTGATAAACCAACCCTGTGCAATAACAGATCATCTCGAGGTATCTCCATCCCTGAGCTCAAGCTGTACAACAGAGCAATAGTAATAAAAACTGGATGGTACTGGTGTAGAACAATGGTGGATCATTGCAATTGAACAGAAGTCCAAGAAATAAACCCACATATGTATGGATACTTGATTTTTGACAAAGAAGCCAAAACCATACAATGGAAAAAAGACAGCATCTTCAACAAATGGTGCTGGTGTAATTGGATGTCTACATGTAGAAAAATGAAAATAGGTTCATATTTATCACCCAGTAAAAAATTAAATTCCAAGTGGATCAAAGAGTTCAACATACCGGACACAATAAATCTGTTAGAAGAAAAACTGGGGAAGAGCCTTGAACTCAATGGTACATGAGACAACTTTCTGAACAGAACACCAACAGCACAGGCTCTAAGATCAACAATCAATTAATGGGACCTCATGAAACTGAAAAGTTTCTGTAACGCGAAGGACAGTGTCATAAGAACAAAATGTCAGCCTACAGATTGGGAAACAATCTTCACCAACCCTGTATCTGACAGAAGGCTTTATATATATCCAGTATATATAAAGAACTAAAGAAGTTGAAAAGCAACAAACCAATTAATCCAATTTAAAAATGGGGTACAGAGCTAACAGAGAATTCTCAATAGAGGAATATCGAATGGTAGAGAAACACTTAAAGAAATGTTCAATGTCCTTAGTCATCAGGGAAATGAAAATCAAAACAACATTGCGATTTCTCTTCACACCTATCAGAATGGCTAAGATCAAAAACTCAAAATACAACACATGCTGGAGAAGATGTGAAAAAAGGGGAACCCTCCTCCATTGCTGGTGGGAATGTAAATTTGTATAACCAGTTTGGAAATCACTCTGCCACTTTCTCAGATAATTAGGAATAGTGTTACCCCTAGATTCAGCTATACCACTTTTAATAATATATCCAAAATATGCTTAACTATACAACAAGGACATTTGCTCAACCATGTTTGTAGCAGGTCTATTTGTAATAGCCAGAAGCTGGAAATAACCCAGATATCCCTCAGTTGAGGAATGGATACAAAAATTGTGGTATTTTCACACAATGGAATACTACTCAGCAATTAAAAACAAGGAAATCATGAAATTTGCAGGCAAATGGATGAAACTAGAGAAGATCATCCTGAGTGAGGTGTTCCAGAAGCAGAAAGACACTCATGGTATATACTCACAAATAAGTGATATTAGCCATGAAATATAGGGTAAACATATTAAAATCTACATTCCTAAAGGAGCTATATAACAAGGAAGATCCTAGGGAAGATGGTCAATCCTCATTCAGAAGGACAAATGTGATGGACAGTGGAAGCAGGAGAAGACAGGGAACAGGACAGAAGCTTACCAACAGATGGCTTCTGAATGACTCTCCTGTTGGAGTTATCGAAGCAGAGGCTGAGACTCATAACCAAACTTTGGGCAACGTGTATGTAATCTTATGAAAGAAGAGGGAGATAGAATGACCTGGAGATGACAGGAGCTACAGGAAGAGACCAACAGAGCCAAAAAACAAAACAAATAAACAAACAAAATTATGTTCTGGGAGCTCTGCAGAGACTGATGACCGAAACAAAGGACAATGCATGGAGAGAACCTAAAATCTCTGCTCAGATGTAGCCCATAAACTCAGTCTTCAAGTGGGTTCCTTAATAAGGGGAACAGGAGCTGTCTTGGCATGAACTCAGTGACAGGCTCTCTGATCACCTCCTTCTTTCTGTGCAGCCTTGCCAGGCCACAGAAGAAGACAATACAACTAGTCCTGATGAGACCTGATAGGCTAGGGTCAAATAGAAGGTTAGGAGGACCTCCCCTGTCAGTGTTCTAGGGGAGGGACATATGGGGAGAAAAGGGAGGAAGGGTAGTATTAGGAAGAGATGAGGGAGGGTGACACAGCTGGGATACAAATTGAATTAATTGTAATAAATGACAATAATAAAATATTTTAATAACTAGACAAAAAGCATCTAAACACAAAAAGATCTAAACACAAAGAAAAAGATCTAATCACAATTGGATCTTGCTAAAATTCAAACTTACCCTATCCATAAAATATATCTTTTCTGGTTATTTGGCTCTTTGGGGACACCTATGTTTGTCCACTGTTTATTTCATTGAATAATTTTTAGTCTATTTCAAGGATAGAGCACCAGCATACAAGTTTGATAATAACCCTACAGCTACATTTTCCATTTGTCTGTTTTATTTTTATTTTGTTTCAAACTCAGGCAGGAAAATTGGAATCCACATTATGTATTGTCCTTTCCAACATCATTAATAATACTTTAACCGAAAAAGTAATATATAATATGGTAGAAATAAATAATTCTGACGGCTATACAATGAAAAGTTATACTTCTTGCTTTCAATTATAATATATTCCCAGAATAATCAACTGTTTCTGGACTATTTAAGAAATATTTTATGAATAATCAAGTGTACACATGTGTGATTATTCTATGTAAATTATTTCTTAACATATTTTTACCTAAATATACATGCAGATAACCAATATACCATATATTTACCTAAATATACATGCAGATAACCAATATATATATATTCATATATATGGTCTAGTTCATTTCTTAATTATATAAAAAAACAACTTTTACTGTACCAATACATTAACCAGTACACTATTATTTCTGTTCTTTTCTTGCTTGTTTCACTAGTATCCTCTATAATTTGTATAGAGCCTTAGAAATTGATATGTCACATTAAAAGGTATAATGAGAATGAATAGAGTACATTGCACTGTCAAATTGTTCTTTGCAGGTAACATCTACCAGCAGCATTTGAGGATTCCAGCTTGTACCTTTATCAATAATGCATCATTTCAAACACTTTGGTTTGTAAACTATCATTATTTCAGAAGTGTACACTTGAAAAAAGAAACAACTACCACCATAAAATAGTATTTTGATTTTGACCTAAAAGGAAAAAATACACATCAAAGCACAGTTTCTTTTAAGACTTGCTGCTATAAGCTTGAAGAAAAAGATGTGTGTGTGTGTGTGCATATGTGTGTGTAAATTTTTTACTGACATTGTCATTCCTCATGGAAATCAGAACATGCCTTTGGTTTCTTTTGAAAAGAACACTCTTGGATACAACACATTATTTTTTAATTTTTATTTTTTTTAATATTAGTTACAGTTTGTTAACTTTGTATCCCTGCTGTATTGCACTCCCTCTTTCCCTCCCAATCCCACCCTTCTACCCTCATCTCCTCCCTGCCCCTTTCCAAGTCCACTGATAAGGGAGAACCTCCTTATTCTTATTTCTAGCTTGTACAATCCCATTTGCCAAAAGCATGTAGTTGGTCATATTTTGTGGGAAGAAAATGACAATGAGGCATAGCTAAAAATCACGTATTCTAATGAACATTTACTTTTTGCATGCCTTTTTGTAGGCTGTGTTCTGATCAGCACAAAGATTGTCTAATCTTTTTGTCATTTTAAGTTCACATGATTCTTTGTCTGATGTATTTCTTTATCCAGAATAAAAAGCAGTTGAGTTTTTTAACTTTTAGGAGGAGACCTACTGCTCAGCGGCTAAGTCTAACATGCATGAAAAACTACATAATATTGTGTATGATAGTACTGTCATGAGAATCAGAAGTTCAAGGTCATCCTTAGCTATGTTGTGAGTTCAAGGCTATTACCCTGAGACCCTATTTCAAAAAAGAAAAAGAAAAAGAAAAACATGGAGGGAGAGGGAGAAAGAAAGAGAGAAATCAGGAAAGTACTTATGATTGCAAGAAGGAAGTTTGAGTCTATTTTATTAGATGCTCTTGAGTTATCATTAGAAAGTTTATCAGAGAAAAGAAACAGAATTCTGTTTTTCAGAATTATGACTTAGTGGGTATCTGCTTTTTCAAACAACTGGTGTTTGTCTCTTCTGTTTGACTAGACCTTCTGCTTCTGTGCTTCTGAACATCACTCAAGCATCTTAAACACACTTCTTCTCAACTGATCGTAGTGCAGGTCATCGGCCCTAGCTCCAGTCATCGCCTCTTTTCCTTCTTCATAGTGTCGAGTACGACTGAATTTCTGCTGAGGTGATTTTCAAAGATTCACTTACATATTCCCATCATACGAAAAAAAAAATGTTGGATGGCCTCCTTGTGGGATTTCTTGAAGTGAGGTATGACATGCATTTATATAACTTGAAAGCTGTCTACACACTTAAGTTTATGTGCCATTTTAGAGAAATACTGTAAGCTCTATGAGTGAGCATTTTTTTTTCTAGTTTGATAAAACAGCATACAAAATCACTGATAAAAATGCTTTGGCAAGATCTTAAAGATGAATTTTTCTAACTCATCATCTGACCTAAATGAATTTATGTTGATGGACTCATTGAAGACTGTAAATAAAGGTATTTGCAAACTATAACTTTTAGCAAACTGTGAATTAGTAATCAGTGACAGTTCCTCCAATACGTTTCACAGAATTTCACCTTTTTCTAATGTAGAGGAAATGGAAGTAGAAAATTAATTAATTTAAAACTTTCCATATATATGAAAAGTATATTAAAAAATATGCTTTTGTGCCTCCAGTTTAGACTAGGAAATTCTACCCTGTGCGGAGAATCTTCCTGTTTCGGTTGGTAGCCCTCTCCTCTGCTGCTCATCCTCTTGCAGAGGCAACTAGTGTCTTGAAATGAGGAGTTATCATTCCCATTTATCTCTCTAGCCTCCAAAGTCTGTACAGTAATCTTGTGGTTCTTTAAAATCAATGATGTCATTTTTTTCATGCTTTACCCAGTCAGTTAGAACTAACTCTTTATGTTCAAACTTGTTCATATTTTAGATTCATGTATATTGATATGTTTGATTCTAGATTATTAAGCAAGAGCTTCTAAAATATTTCTCCGAGGTGTTGGTAATAGAAATAAGAACTTGATTATATGGTCCAGGAGCTGAATTATACAATTTCTTTATTAATATATTTAACATTTATAATACAAGGGGGTATGTTATTATTTTTATGTTGCTGTTGAAGTTCAAAGATTTTCTTACCTTCACAAAGTAATAGCCACTGAATTACAGGACTCCAGCTTTGATGTTTTAATTTCTACCCAGCTCTTTCATTGTAATATTGCAGTGCTTATTGTTAGAAAACTCCAGCTTTTTTTCATATACTTCATTTTTAAAAATTAACGCTCCAACCTCCTGATCATGGGCAAGGCATAGCATATCTCCCCTGAGCAGGAGCCACATTACAGAGGTAATTCCATCTGCTGTTCCTGCACTGTGCAGTAGCATTCACTGTTACCCCAGTGTACCTGGAGAGGCTGTCCTTAGAAAAAATAACTGCTCTATGAATCCACACACTCTTGCTTAAAACCTAGGCCAAATCTCTATCTAACATGACTGAAAAAATGCTGTAGAAAAATATAACAGGGCTTCACAGCCAACTAATGGGCTAATTGTTAAGTAAAATTGCTGTGTTTTACAATAACTCCCTTCACAAACTATCCATTAAAGAGCAGCCTCTGCCTCCCTCTTGACTCTTTCATTAGTACAGTACGCCCACATTAGTACTCAATTATAAACAAACCCTATCCGAATTTACATTGCTTTCCAAATTACATACACACACTGATTACTGTTTCTTAAAAGAACAGAAGCTTTGTGAGTACTGTCTATTTCTTTCCTTTCCTAGTCTGGTGGGTTTTTGCAGTCAGACTTTTTGAAAATATGCTACTTGCATCCTCTTTTAACTCAGTCTTCAGAAACTAGCCTTGCACATGGATGGTACATGTTTCTATTTGGAGAAGGGGATAGGAATAACAGAACATAAAGAAATGTGTTCTACCCTCTAGAAGTGTATTTCCTCATTTCCTTCCTTCTCATTGTTTTCCTCACTTATGTTAAGCATCTCCATGATCTAGTGCTTTAGTAACATGGCTCTTCTCTATCTCTGATTATCTTTTGACTTCTCCAGCTAGTCATGACACTTGCATCTCTTTAACATTCCAGTGCGGGTGCGCCCCAGTGTGCTAGCATCCATTCAGCCTAAGGGTGTTTTATCCTTGGTGACTCTTCACCATCTCTTATAGGATTTTCTGAATAAGGCAAGGTGCTTTCTCTCTCACTGCAGTAGAGACACAGATATTCAGTACTCCAGACTCTCTTATGTTTCCCCAGAACTCTGATTGGAAATCAGAATCAGGAAAGAACTAACCAACCTGTGTGTAATTTGACTCTTCAGGAAAAATAGCTGAGCTTTGGGCCAAGGGATCTTGTACTGAATTCTAAAGATAAGAGCCCTTTAATCTCTCCTGCTTACCTGTTCGATATCACTAGGAGGAACTGGGCCCCCGTAACATGCAGCTAAGCTTCCTTTTGCCCCTGAAGGTGTTAATCATTTGCTGTGTGTTCCAATAGAAATCACATGTTCATTTTCTTCGCAGATGCTAAGGCAATCATTCTTATTTGCTAAGAAGAAGGTTCATGTTCAAAAGGGTAAATGGCATCACCATGATTTATTTAAAAATATTTCAGTGGCTTTCTTTGTGTTCAGCATGAGATCTAAATTTTTATTTGGAGTTTTCATCACTCTGCTCTTTATACCCTGGGCCTACCTCTCCCTTTTTCTCATTTAGGATAAGACATCTCTCCTTTAACAGGATGCAACGATATTGTTGTTCTTCAGAGGTCTTAGACAAACCAAGATCACTCCTGCTTTTAGGGTTTTGCTATTTTTACTTGTTTCTGCCACCTGAAAGGTTCTTTTTCTAGATCTCCAAAAGACTGAGTACTTGTCAAACTTATACAATCATAGTACAAATTTGAGCTGTTTATTTCCTGTTTTTTTCATGTCAATGAATAAACTCTCCACAAATGCTTGTTGCCTTAATGAGTTAAAAATGGCCAGCATGTTTAGTTTCTCTATATTGTTTTATTCCTGTTCACTGGTCTAAAGGTTTTTGGTGGAAAAAGTTAGCCTTCAGTCTTCTAAGTATGGCTTAGCAGCTCCATCTGTTCCTGCACTTCACTCAATTTTTCAGCACTCTTCTATTGAGTATTTCAATCCATGTGTGCATCTTTAAGCTTTGAAAGGAGAAGCATGCCCATTTTAAACAGTTTGCTTAACATTTGACTGACAGTGGCTATCTCTGGAAGAGAACACAGTGAAGCTTTGATGATGAAGGAACATGGGCTTTTCCTTCACTATGAACTTCTCAGTCATGTTTGCATGCCTTTTAACAAGTGGTTAGTGTGTATTCATGAGACACACAAGGATATTTGCTTTCTGTTATTATATTTAAAATTGTCATTCAACAATTTTTCAACTGGTCATTATTTTTTAATTCAAGAAATGTATTGAAAAATATCTATGAGCCTGAGACAGCCCCTGCTCCCCTTTCTAGGGAACCCACTTGGAGACTGAGTCTATTGGCTACATCTGAGCAGGAGCAGGGGTTTTAGGTAGTTTCCATGCATGGCCTTGGTTGGGGTATTAGTCTCTACAGGGCCCCCAGGTTTTTTTTTGTTTGTTTGTTTGTTTGTTTTTGTTTTGCTTTGTTTTTGGCTTTTTTGGTCTTCTTTTAGAGCTCCTGTCCCCTCCAGGTCTTTATATCCCCCTTCTTTCATAAAATTCCTTGCATTCTCTTCAGAGTTTTGCTATGAATCTCAGCCTCAGCTCCAAAATCTCGATCAGTAGAATCTTTCAGAGGCCATCTGTGTTAGGCTCCTGTCCTGTTTTCTGTCTTCTACAGCTTCCGGTGTCTATTGTGTTTGTCCTTCTGAATGAGAATTGAGCATCTTCCCTGTGGCAGGCTCTCTGATCCCCTCCCCCAGGGGGAGGGTGCAGGCTTGCCAGGCCACAGAGGAAGACAGTGCAACCAGTCCAGATGAGACCTGATAGGCTAGGGTCAGATAGAAGGGAGAAGGTCCTCCCTTATCAGTGGGCTAGGGGAAGGGTATATGAGAAGAAGAGGGAGGGATGGTGGGATTGGGAGGATATGAGGGAGGGGCCCACAGCAAGGATACAAAGTGAATAAATTGTAATAAGTAATAATTTTAAAAATAATAAGAAAAATATCTATAAGCAAAACACATTTTTGGTTGTTTCTAGTATAACACATCTATTAAGATTACTCAGAGTTGGAAATAAATACAACAAAAACCTCTTCCTTTCTCAGCTTATGGTGTATCTATCTTTATCTGTACATGTCTAAGCTTGGAAAATAGTGTTTCTATAAGTTTTTACCTTTTCATCTCAAGTCTCAGATCTGAGAATAAAGCTGATCAAAATGGCTGCAAACTTTGCATAGTATTTTAGGAACATTACTACTGACATAATAAATTCCCTCATTACTGTGGGATAATGGTTTTGGTCCAGCCCAAAATAGAATTGGCCTTTTCTTTCCTATTTCTTCGTCAACAGCTATTTTTGCAAGGTTTTCATTACTTCTTAATTGTTTAAACTTCCTATCTTCATTTTTCTTATTAAGGACTGATTTTACAAATGAGTTCATTATCTTTACCATTTTAAACTCATCATTAATTTCATGCTCCTCATTTATTAGTGGGCTTATTTCTCTCTGGTATTTGCAGTATTTGTGAAATGTCCTTGTTTTCTTTGAGTCTCTTATGATAGCTTTATTGCCTTATTTTTATGCTACTGGTATCTTTCTTATGTTTAATTGATGCATATCCATTTTATTCCAAATAGCAAGTTTTCCCCGACTGACTTTAATATAAGGTGTTCAAAAGACATCTATGTTTACCCTTTGTATTTGCACACCTCGTTCTTCAAACACAGTTTAAATCTGCTCTAGTCTATTTAAAATATCAAGAGAAGCAGCACTGTCAGAAAGAATTGAGACAATTCCTCATCTTGTAAATGCATTACTGTATACAATAAATTTCTTAACCCTTAATTAGTGAAGAGATTCATGATACTTTTTTTCTCTTAGGCTGATAGCAGCTCATTATTCAACAATGTCCTTGGCCAGGGTACTCAGCAAAGCAAGGGAACAGAACTTCTCTTGCTAAACTTGGAGACATTTCAAGATAAAAATGTACATGGTAACTCTAAATAGGCCCAAGATGTCAAAAGCCTGGACTAAGCCATGGCTACTTCTGAGCAACATCAAACAAATCTCTTGCTCTTTCTTTCAAATAAAATCACCATCTTCATTTTGATTCTTCTCCAGGTCTTTGAAAGTGGACCCAGCAGTTGGGAGAGAAAAAGACATGTGTTTTTATGTAGGGCTAAAGATTGCTGAAAAACAAACAAACAAAACAGAACAAAACAAAAAACAGTTTTGCCTACAGTGATACAAAAGAGCATTGAATTAGAAAATAAGAGGGCTTGGATTTTAGCACAGTCTTTGTTGTTGTTTGTTTGTTTGTTTTTCTATATTTCTTTGTTGGCAATTGAGATTTCTCATTTGTAAATCTGGAGGGTAAACTGGGCAATAGTCAAGTCTCCTGGTACCTTTTAAGTGTTCTGTCATTCTCAAAACTGAGAAGCTATCATGTTAATAGTAGATGTTGGACTCTTCTGTCCACTTTAGTTTCCTCCTTGGAATTCTAAAGGAGCCTGGCCATTCCACATACTATGCATGTAGTAACTGACAAAATCAAAGCCTGAAGGACAACTGTGTTTGGAGATACTGCTCAAGGCACCTTTTGCTGATCCCTGGCTAATTTTGCTTTCATTCAAACTTCTTAGTGTTGAACTTTGAAGTCAAGGTCCTGACCTTGATGAATTACTAGAGACCCGGCACTCTCCCAGTGGGGCTGTGTGTCATTGGGCTCTTGCAAAGTTCTCAGCCCCAGTTGCCAAAGCAGCCTCTGGGACAGGTAGTGGACACGGACTCCACCAGGGCCTCCCAGTGGTCCATCCTAGGCCCCCTGCCTCACAACACAGGAGTCTAGATGAGTACCCTGCCTGGGTGATGTACACGGAAGACAAGGGGACCCCACACCAGCAGTGCTGCATGCAGCCCCCTCGAAGGGCCCCAGCGGGTAGCAGAGCAGAAGGGACAGGCAGGGCTGTGTGGCATTTAGATATAGGTGTGAGCAGCCCCGAGCCCTGCTGTGCACACAGGGCCCAGCCATGTGGACACGGCTCTGCCGCTGCATACACAGCCCTGCTCAGTGACTCCACACCATAGGTTCACAGATTCAAGGCTAACTAGATCTCAACCATCCCGAAGGCACAAGGGCTGGGGCTAGTAATTCATCACATCTAGTATCCATGTCAATGGGGTTCTCTGTGACACATGCCTTTAGGATTTCCTCAGATGAGCCCACTTATTTCCTTGGCTCTAATCATTACTTTGTTATGTGGAAAGGAGCTACTCATCATAGCTGTACATCGAAACAAACCACACTCCTCACTGACCCACTTTTGGTTTTGAAGGTGCTTAAGAAAACTCTTTATTCCAAATTTTGTCCTTGGGGGAATTTTTCTCTAAGTCGTAGCTTCACCATTTTTAAACTGCTAACTCACTTTATAAAAGCTGCTATGAAAATCAAATTTCTGTGAAATTTCTTTCTAAAATACCTATAAGCAAATCTTGAAGTAATCACTGTCATAATACCAAACCTTGTTCTTCTAATGGATCTGTTGTGATTTGGATTTGAAGACCTCTCCAAAGAAGGTCTGTTTGTTGAAGGCTTGATCTCTCAACTTCTTGGTGCTTCTGAAAAAAATGGATCATAAAGGCAAACCTCATGAATAGATTAAAACATTCATAGCTGAATGGTCTGCGAAGGCATGGGGCCTAGGTAGAAGATGTGTGTTACAGGAATATAGCTTTGAGAGGTTTATCGTCTTTACAGGGCTTTCTGAGTTGTGAGGAGGTAAGCAGGTCTATGTTATCACCCTCATTCCTGCCTCTGGCTCTACACAATGGAGCCAGTGAACTATGGACTGAAATCTCTTAAAACCATGGGACAAAACATCTTCCCTTCATCATTTGTTTTGTGTAATTGTCACAGTAACAAAAATTAATGCAATATACTTCACGTCTTTCCTACTATTGAAATCATTTGTCTGATATTTTAACACCTGAAAGAACTCACTGATTCTTTGAGTATAAACTCAAAAATGACAGCCTAAGGGAAGACTTTTTCCTTCTCCCAGCAAGAGAGAGCCATGTTCCTTCTATTGTTCTTTGGAGCTTTGCACATACTTCCTTTTTTTAAGTTTTTATTTTTTTTAATTTTTATTATTAGTTACATTTTATTAACTTTGTATCCCAGCTGTATCCTGCTCCCTCAATCCTTCCCAACCCTACCTTTCCTCCCTCATCTCCTCCCTGCCCCTTTCCAAGTCCACTGACTGGGGAGGACCTCCTCCCCTTTCATCTGACCCTGTTTTATCAGGTCTCTTCAGGACTGGCTGCAAAGTCCCTCTGTGGCCTAGCAGGCTGCTCCTCCCTTGTTGTACATACTTCTATAGGTGCCTCATAATACAATTTGCACATGAGTTGTGTGACCATATTGGACCTTTGCAGTTTCATTTAACCCTGGAACAATTATAAGATATGAATAGATTTATTGCATTCATTGTTTTAATAGAGAAATAGTGATGAATATATTGCTGAGAATCAAGGAAAAATATTCCATCTTAACTTTCAAAAACATATTCACAAGGACTTAGCAAAACTCCAGACTAAGCTTTTTTTTCTCTTGGTTGAATGATGAAGGGTTTTCCTGCTCTGCATCTTTTGATGTTCTACCTTTCACTCTTCTACCATTTAAAGTGTTTGGTTCCTTCTCAGGAAGCAGGTCAGGACTTTCAATATTAGTCATATTAAAACCTTCACTGTTACTGTCTAGAATTTCTTAAAGTTTATATTCAATTTTGACATGTTTCTTTTATTTCCAATAAAGTTTGCCTTCTTATTTATGAAATATCTTGCTTTGTATCTGTATATTTTGATATTTCTGCTCTCTAATTTAGCTCAGCAGAGTATATAGATATGTCTCTAATCTCTGCTCTAATAGGAAATTTGCAGAGCCTTCTAGGTTTCTGGTGAAGAGAATGCAGCTTTTGGATCTTGAAAAAGAAGTCCTCTTCACACAAGTCTGAGATGTTGTGAAGCTTCTCATGTGGTGATGTAGAATTCTGAAATAGCTTTCATTTTACCTCTTAGTCCCAACTTGAGCCATAGGAAGTTGATCTATTTACTACTTTTATGTTTACTGAGTCAAGGATTTACCTGTATATTAATACTTTTACTCCTCCAAATTATAAAACACTGACATATGTCTATATTTAATGCCAAGCTTCCACAAAACAAAGCATCCTCAGTGTTTCCTTAAGTGTTAGAATGCTCCCAAGGATTGCTTTACCAAAAAAGAATGAGATCATTAGCAGTTATGGAAATAGTCCAGAGTAAATTTTGATCAAATAACTAATAAGTGAATAATGCAAACTCAGGTATTTATCGGGAATTCATTCTGGGGTGGGGATGAAATACTACATTAATAAACCCATAAATACATACATATATATATATGAAATAAAAACTTTATATATGTGTATATAATTATATATACTTTTTTGCATATTTTGAAAAATTTATATATATTTCTTTATAATTTATTGACCTTATATCCTGATTGTAGCCCCCTCCCTCATCTTTTCACAGTCCCTTCTTTCCTCTTCCCCACTATCTCCCTCCCCACAGAAAGTAGGAGCTCTCTCCTCCCCTAGCATCTGAACCCAGGCTATCAAATTTCATCAGGACTGCCTGCCTCCTTTTCTTCTGTGAGCTGGAGAAAAGGCTGCTCCATCAGGGGGAAGTGATCAAAGATCAGGCAACAGAGTCCATGTCAGAGACAGACCCTGCTCCCCTTACTAAGTGACCCACATGGAGACTGAGCTGCCTATTGGCTATAAGCTGAGCAGGGGTTCTAGGTCCTCCCTATGCATGGTCTTTGGTTGGAGCGTTAGTCTCTGTAGGCCCTGATGGGTCCAAATTTGTTGGCTTTGTTTGTCTCCTTGTGGATCTCCTGTTCCCTTTGGCTCCTTCTATCATCCCAATCTTAGATAAGACTCCCTGCACTCTGTCCACAGTTTGACAGTGAGTCTCAGTATCTGTATCAATCCCCTGCTGGGTTGAGTCTTTCAGAGGACATCTATTGTACGCTCCAATCCACTTCCCTCTCTTAAATGGCTTCCAATGACTATTCTATTTTCCCTTCTGAATGAAAATTAAACATCTTCCTTACGGCCTTCCTTGTTATTTAGGAAAAGGGTCTGTGGATTTTAATGTGGTTATCCTGAATTACATAACTAATATCCTTTTATAAGGTAGTATATACCATACAGGTCTTTCTGCTTCTGGGTTACCTTTCTGAGGAAGATCTTTTCTAGTTCCATCCATTTTCCTGCAAAGTTCATGATTTTTTTTTAATTTTTAATAGCTGAGTAATATTCCATGTGTAAATGTACCACAATTTCTGTATCCACTCTTTGGTTGACAGACATCTACGTTGTTTTCAGACTGACTATTACGAATAGAGCTGCTATGAACATAGTTGAGAAAATGGCCTTGTTGAGCAGTGGAGCATCTTTTGGGCATATGCCCAGGAGTGGTGTGGTTGAGTCTTGAGGTAGAAATATTCCAAGTTTTGTAAAAAGGCACCATATTGATTTCCAAAGTGATATACAATTCCACTCTCAGCAGCAAAGGAGGAAGGTTCCCCTTTCTCCACATTCTTCATGTGCCCCCATGTTAGGTGTCTCACTTAGAGTCATACCCATATCATCCCAATTACCTACCCTGTGGCAGGTCTCCAGCTTGACAAAGACGTGTTCCTTGTCAATTTTCCTTCTTATTCCCAGCCCTCTCACTTCCCTCCCTGTGTTCTCCCCACATCTGATTCCTACTCTGGTTTTCCTCCCCAACCCATCTCCTACCCAGTTCCCCCTCTTCATCCACTTCTTCTGCTATCTATTCTATTTCTCCTTCTGAGTAACATTCTGGCACCCTTTCTTGGGCTCTACATTTTATTTATGTATCCATTGTATAATCTTGTCTTCTTTGTTGAAAATCAAGTGCCTGTAGGAGTGTGGGTTTATTTCTGGGTCTGCAATTCAGTTCCATTGATCAATCTGCCTATTTCTATGGTAATACCTTGCAGCTTTTATTACTATTGCTCTGTTTTATAGTTTGAAGTCAGTGATGGAGATATCTCCAGAAGTTCTTTTATTGTACAGGATTATTTTACCTATTCTTTGTTTTTGTTGTTATTGTTGTTTTGTTTTGTTTTTCTATATGAAGTTGAGAATTGTTTTTTAAGGTTTGTAAAAAATTTTGTTGGTATTTTGATTGGAATTGCTTTGAATCTGTAGATGGCTTTGGGGTAGGATGGCCATTTTTACTATGTTAGTCCTACTTATCTATGAACATGGAAGATCTTTTCATCTTCTGATATCTTCTTCAGTTTCTTTCTTTAGAAACTTAAAGTGTTTTTCATGTGAGTTTTTCACATGCTTGATTAGAAATATATGAAGATATTTTATGTGTTATTTTATGTTGTCATAGTTCAGTTTTTTTTGTGAAGGGTGCTGTTTTGCTAATTTCTTTCTCAGGCCCTTTGTCTTTTATATAAACGACTACTGATTTTTAGTTTAATTTCAATTTTATATCTATTTATTACAATTTATTCACTTTGTATCTCTGCTGCAGTCCCCTCTCTTGTCTCTTCCCATTTCCACCCACCTTTCTTCTCCCCTTATGCCTTTTCCCTAGTCAAATGATAGGGGAGGTCCTCCTTCCCTTTTATTGGACCCTAGCTTATCAGGTCTCAACCTGTTTTGTTTTTTGTTTTTTGCTTTTTTTTTTTTTTTCAGTTAATTTTATATCTAGCCACTTTGCTGAAGGTGTTTGTTTGTCAGCTGTAGAACTTTTGGGGTCTCCTATGTAAAATCACTTTATCCGTGAATAGTGATTTTGTGACTTCAACCTTTCCAATTTATATTCCCTTAAGCTCCTTTAGTTGTCTTATTACTTTAACTAAGACTTCAAGGACTATATTAAAGAGATATGGAAAGAATGAGCAGACTTGTCTTGTCCCTGATTTCAGTGAAACTAATTTGTGTTTCTCTCTCTTTAGTTTGATGTTGGCTATAGACTTGCTGTATATTGCCTTTACCATGTTTAAGTATGTGCCTTGTATCCTTGATCTCACCAAGATTTTAAACATGAACAGGTGTTGGATTTTGTCAATTTTTTCTTTTTTTGGCATCTAAGGAGATGTTTATGATTTTTTTTTCTCTTTTGACGTATTTATGTGGTAGATTACATTGTTGGGTTTCTATATATTAAACCACATCTGCATGGAATCTACTTGGTCATGGTGAATGATATTTTTGATGTGTTCCAGGGTTCAGTTTGAGAGTATTTTTAATAAATATTTTTGCATTAATCCTCTGAAGGGAAATTGAACTTAAATTGTCTTTCTTTGGTAGGTCTTTATGTGGTTTTTAAGTATCAAGTTGACTGTGGTCTCAAAGAAAGAGTTTGGTAATGCTCCTTCCATTTCAAGTTGTGGAATAATTTGAAGAATATTGGTATTAGCTCTTCTTTGAAGGTCTGATAGAATGCTGCCCTGAAGCCATCTGGCCCTGGGTTTTTTTGTTGCTGTTGGGAGACTTTTAATGAGTGTTCCTATTTCCTTATGGGATATAGGACTATTTAATTTGTTTTTCTGATCTTGATTCAACTTTGGTAAGTGGAATCTATCAAGAAAATTATCCATTTCATTTAGATTTAAAATTATTCTGATGTATCAGCTTTTGAAGTAAGACTTGAGTCTTTGGATTTTTTCAGTATGTGTTGTTACATCTCCCTTTTCATGTCTGATTTTGTTGATTTGGATAGTGTGTCTCTGCCTTTCAGTTAGTTTTATTAATTTTGATTGAAAGTCTATTTTATTAGATATTAGAATAGCTAATCCAGCTTGCTTCTTGCTTTTGTTTGCTTGGAAAACCTTCTTCTAGCCCTTTGTTCTCAAGCAATGATTATCTTTCTGGCTGAGGTATGTTTCTTGTATGTAGCAGAATGTTAGGTCTGTTTAAGCATCCATTCTGTTAGTCTGTGTCTTTTTATTAGAGATTTGAGTCCAGTGATACTGAGAGAGAATAATGAGCAGTGACTGATAGTTTTTTAAATTTTCATATTAGTTGTTTTAGTGTGTGTGTGTGTGTGTGTGTGTGTGTGTGTTTTCTTTTTGTGCTTGTCTACTTTTGGTATTGTTGTAGTAAGGTTATTTATCTCTTGTTCTTTTTTTTTTTTAGGGGGGATGTAATTAACCTCTTCAGGTAGAAGTTTTCCTAATCTTTTACTAATTAGCATCTTTTAAATGATACTAATCTTTGTAAGGCTATATTTGTGCATAGGTATTGTTTAAATTTCGTTCTCTCATGGAATATCTTGTGTTCTCCATCTATGGTAACTGAAAGTTTTGCTGGGTGTTGTAGTCTGCACTGGTGTCTGTCATCTCTTATGATTTGCATCTGCTCAGGCCTTTCTGGCTTTTATCGTCTCTGCTGAAAAGTCAGGTGTGATTCTTATAGAGCTGCCATTCTACAATAACTGGCCTTTTTCCCTTAAAGCTTTTTATATTCTTTTCTTTTTTCTGCACATTTAGTATTTTGATTATTACATAGCAGAAGAATTCCCTTTTCTGGTCTAATATAATTGGTGTTCTGTAGGCTTCTTGTATGTTTATAGGCATCTCTTTAGATTGGGAAAAATTTCTTCCATTGTGTTTTGAAAATATTTTCTGGGCCTTGGAGACAGGAATTTTCTCTTTCCTATATTCTCATTATTCTTTGGTTTTTGTTTTTTCATAGTGTCCTTGATTTCTTGGATGCTTATGTCAGGAATTTTTTAGATTTAATGTTTTCTTTGACAGACATATCTATTTCTTTCATTGTATTTTCAACAAGTGAAATTCTTTCTTCCATCTCTTGTATTCCATTGGTGATCCTTATCTCTGTAGTTCCTGTTTCCTTCTCTAAGTTCTCTCTCTCCAGTTTTTTTTTTCAGTTTGTGTTTTCTTTATTGTTTCCATTTCCTTCTTTAGATCTTGAATTGTTTTATAGATTTTCTTCACTTGCTTGTTTGTGTTTTCCTGCATTTTTTAAAATGATTTGTTCAAGTCCTCTCTATTGGCCTCTCTAAAGGCCTCATTCTGTTTGACTGAATCTTCCTGTATTTCTTTACTGATTTTATTCATTTCCTCTATTATCATCTTCATAAGCATAGATTTAAGGTCATTTTCTTGTATTTCAGTTGTATTAAGGTGTCCAGGACTGCTTGCCTTGGAATAACTGGGTTCTGGCGATGCCATATTGTTCTTGTTTTGTTGATTGTGTTTTTATGCTGTCCTTTAGCCACCTGGTTGTCTCCGGTGTTGGCTGTTAAATGCTGTTGCCTACTGGAGTTCTTAGAGGGTATGGGAAGAGCCCTGCACAGGAAGGTAGGTGTTCCTGCAGTAGCATTTCTCTAATTTGTGGGAATGATCTTGGACTGGTGGGTATATAGATTTCAGGGACTTGCCCATGGTTCTGCTCAGATGTATGATCCTGGGGACCAAGTGGATTCCTCAGCAGCTTGGGGATTCTTCTTTCACCAAGGGAAATCCGGAAGACAGCTGCCTTACTACTGGCTTTCTTACTCTGGCTAGTGAGCCCAGACACTGTGCTGAGACACTATGCTTGCTGCATTCAGGCTTTTAGAGAACCTTTGATCTTGGAGGTCTTGTTGGTCTCCGTAGGGAGACGGGTTGAGCTTTGGAGCAGCATCTGGGGTTGTTTCCTTGGAACCTGGGCCTCAGGAGTACCAAAGTTAGAAGAACACACTGAGGATGGTGATAGTGGCCCCAAGTTTGGAGCCTTGCCACAGTACCAGAATGTGTCTATGGGGTGGTGAGAGTGGAAGCCCTAGTTTGGAGCCTAGCTTTCAGTGCCAAAGGGCATCCTCTCCATGTGATGGTGTGAGTGAGCACCCAAGGCTGGAGCTTCCAGCTACCCATTGCCAGGAGGTGCGGTTGGGTTGGTGGCTTAGGGTTGCGACCATACTGGTCAGGAGCCCATGAACTTTCAGGGATTATCCGGGTGAACTGAAGTTGAACCCTTGTGTTTTCCTGTAGGTTTTCCTCTCATCTGAGAAACACAGAAGTTGGGGGTGTGGGTCCAAAGCATGGCCTGTCAGTAGCTCTGCTCTCACTGCTGAACTGCTGCTCAGATACTGGGCAGGGCTGGCAGCGCCATCTTTGATCTCACAATATATACTCTATTTTTTCTCACATCTATAAGAATTTATGGTGATCTTTGTTGTTCACAATAATGATTTTATAATTTTGCATCATCAAAGACAAGTGATCGTCATAATATTAAATAAAAAGGAATCATGGATTTGAGAAATACATTTAGCTGATTAAAACAGAAAAGGTATCTCTTTCACTTCAGAATTAAATAAGCAGAACATAACATTCTTCAAGCATTTACATTGATTTTTTCCTGTATTTTAAGATAGGAAGTCTAATCAAGACTATCTGAGAACTATTTCAACTACCAAAAATTTCAGGTCTGCTGAAAAGCTTTCAGACCTTAACTTTTTTGGAAAGTTCTTCACCCAGAAAACCATTAGCTTGTAGAAAAAATAACCTAAATCCTTGCTTATACAATCCCATTCCCTTGCCAGACAAAAATGCCATCCTTTGTACTTTTGTGTGGAACCACATACAAGACACACAGACTGCAGAAGTGCATAGAAGGAAGTGAAGCAGAGCTTGAGAAATGAGGAAGGCTTCCTGGAGTCAGTGCACTCTGTTTCCTAGATTCAGTTTTTCTTTGTACACTTGAGTGATTTAGGCAGAGAGTCAGTTTGGGATATTTTGCTTTAAACTGTATCATCTGTTACTTAAGTGCATTTTATCTAGCAAGATATGGGGGATGGGGAGTCAAGGATTTACAACATGGCATAAACATTTCCAAAATCAGAAAATCTTCATTCTGATTGTGATTTTTTAAAAGGTATTAACATGCTTAAAGATGTCTGTTCTTTTTTGCACCCCCCAAACTCCCAAATACAGTATGAATATTTTATAGTGATGTTTAGTAATGAGCACCAAATCCAACCTTAAAATGACTCTTTTCTTAATTAGCACATTAGTCACTCAGTAAAAATTGAGTGGGATGAATTATTCAAATATAATTCAGCAGAGACTCGGAGCAAATCTAAGGGATGAAGAGAAAAGGAGCAAGTTGCAGAGTTGCTTTTCTACTAGAAAGTTAAAGTGGGACCCTGAAATGCTGTGAAGTTGGAGTCAAGAAAGTCACTCATTAGCAGAGGGACTTAGGCAAGTATGACTGTCATATCAGTGGTGACCTTGACACACTGATAAACACTAAGTGGAGAATGGGGAAAAACACAGATGAGGTAATGATCCCTTATCTTCTGTTTTCATTGCTTCAGTTAAGCCACAGTGATTGGTGTTGTGTACAGCATGGGGAGCACTCTCACTAGGCATTCACCTGCTGCCTAAAATGTTTTGAACTGAAAAGAAATGTTCATGTTGGAGGTTCTTGCTCCAGGATAATTCTTTAATGTGTTGTAGATAAATGATATTATTTAGCAGTTAGTACCAGCAAGTAGAAGCTAACTAGAATGTATTTGTGTGTGTGTATGTGTGTGTGTGTGAGAGAGAGAGAACTATGTTTTAGAACTTCATTTTTGAAACACAAAAATTTCATAGAGAAAGAGTGAATAGGAAAAATAAGGAGAAAGAAAAGTAGATTTCAATAAGATACTAGCATTGGCAATTGGGTATAAAATTTACTTTCAAAACTGCAATGTCATGGCCATGAAAACAAAAAGAAAAAAATAATACTCTTAAGAATTAAAAATTTCTCTGAAATTCTTCAAAACATCAGTAGTAAATAAAATGTGAACCCCACAGGGTAGATTCTACTTCCCTGGATTTGAGGATGAGAAATAAATTTTAGTTTGGCATTTGCCCTTAACGATTTCTGGACATTGAGACACTCAGTGGCTGTATTGTGAATGTGTGCTATTTTATGACAACCTTGACTGTTCACAGAGTGTTGTGATAAGTTGAACCCAAGTACCCATAATCTAACAGTCAAAATCTGTATCACGTACTAAAACTGACCCACTAGTGATCTCTTACCTCACTAATCAATGTTCTTCCACATTCCATCAGGCCAAAATTTAACCCAACTTAATCCATTAGTAACTATCATTTGACTCAGATAATCTGTGATTCTATCAGTCATTTGTTTGTACTATCTTGATCCCAGAATAGCCTTGGATCAAAGCAACCTACCCTTACATACGAGCAACCATGGTAGAGCAAGCAAATGCTTCTAGAGTATAGAGCCTGTCCTTGTAATGGGCCATCACAGGCTATGAAATCCCTATTCTCAGCTCTAGCCAAAAATGGATATGTAGAGGGTGGTTTATTTTAGCTAAAGTTCTATCATTTTGATGTTATTGAATTGATGTAAGCTGATATGTGATGAAAGCTTTACAGTCTGTTTTATGCTTCCTTTTTTCTTTTCCTTTCCTTTATTCCCTTCATTCCTCACTATCCTGGAACACAATAGATAGACAAAGATAACCCTCAACTCCCAATCCTCTTTTCCATACCTCATCTCATCTGCTGCCACCTTGCAATGTGAGCTAGTACACTGAACAGCAGCACAAATTGAAAATTTATAAGTCTCAGTACATTGTGTGAGGCCAAACAACAGGATTTCTGATGTATAAATGAAAAGCAAATTTGCTTCACAGCTTCCGGAGCTTAAACTTCCTCATCAGCTAGAGCCAGTTCACCTACAAATAGAACATATCATAGAACCACACTCTATTTTTGCAGTTTTATTAACAACTATATCACATATATTTCTGACCTATAAGTACAAATCATCCTCAGGCCTTTCTGTCCATTGACTAAGTATGATAACTTGAGCTGAGTAACATCCAGTTTTTCTTATTTCACTGTTAAATAGCTATCATTCACTCTAATTATGCATGTGACTGAACTGATAGAAATGGGAATATGATTCTGTTATTAATCCTTGGCCAAATGAAAATGTTTTGTATGTCAAGTTCCAGTGGATTGCCTTCTAATTTCCTTTTGCTCTGTTTTACCCTAATCATTCTCCACGATTTTCATTTTAAACCTTGACTACCATAAAGCCTCTTCTGCCTACCTCCTCCTTTTGCTGCCTGAGAATGCTGCCTGGAGAGGCTGTGCTGATTTGGTGGTCCTTGCCTGTTCAACACAGACTCCATTCTGCCATCACATTCAATTGCGGAGCTTACTTAGCTGGAATTGTCTTGTCTTTTAGATTGATTATTTGATTGCTGCTAATGTATTCATTGTCTCTACTGTTAGGTAGCAAAAGATTTAGCAGCTTTGGGAAAACAGAACATAGTATTGTATATTCTCTTTAAGATGCAAAAGGATTAACCTAAGCATTGTTAAAAACCACAGAGTCTGAAATGGGGGCTGGCACTGAAAAGGACCAGAAGCTTTGAACATGGTAAGGTAAGTGCTACTACCCTGCTGTAAATGTCCCATCCTGTCCTATGAGCCAGAGGGTAAACATAAATAAATGAAGAAGTTACATTCAAGTAAATCTTTATTTATATACAGAATTATGAATTTCACATACTATTTCTATGTTATGATATTTATTTTAAATACTGCTCAACTCACAGATGATAATGATACATAAACAGAAAGTAACCCCAAAATTCTCACCCAGTAAATACCTAGGAAAAGTGTTCAACATCCTTACCCTCAAGGAAATGCATATTAGGAATATAGAAATTCCATCCTCTCACAATCAGAATTGTTGCCATTTTAAAAATAAATGACAAAAAATGTTTCTGAAAATGTGAGCAAACATGAACACTTATACACTATTAACTGTAGTGTAAACTAGTAAAGCCACTATGAAAATTGCTCCAAAAAGAAAAGAAAAAAACAGCTAGAAACAAGAGCTACCATATGACCCAGCTATACTGCTGTAGGGTTAATACTGAAAGGACTCAACCAGTTTGTTTTTGCATTATTCAAGACATAATAACCAATAAACAGAACCAGTCTAGACGTCCATCAATAGATAAATGGGTAAAGAAATGTGGCATGTAGAGACAACAGAATTTCATGCAGCTGTAAAGAAAAAATACGAATGGACCAGAAATTATATTAAGCAAAATGAGCCATACTCAGGAAAATAAATATTGTTTTCTCTCAGATGTGCAACCTAGATTAAATTTGTGTATATATGTGTGTGCATCTGTGTGAATGCATGTGTGCTTGCGCACACGTGTGTGTGTGTGTGTGTGTGTGTGTGTGTGTGTGTGTGTGTGTGT